>NW_005843181.1:284502-290630 GCF_000455745.1 Alligator sinensis
ACGACGCTGAGTGACGAGAACAAGCGGCGCGTCTACGACGAGTACGGCTCCATGGGGCTCTACGTCGCCGAGCAGTTTGGCGAGGAGAGCGTCAAGTACTACTTCCTCATGTCCAAGTGGTGGTTCAAGGTGAGTCCTGCTGTGCCGCCTGGCCGCCCAGGGGGCTGCTGGGGCTGGGGGCAGTGCAGTGCCGTGCCCGCAGGAGGGTTTCTGCCGTGGCCCCGTGTCGGGAGGGACAGGCTCTGCAGCCCAGGGCCCTGGGGCGGGGCTGTGCCAGCCCAGCCTGGGAAGGGAATCTCACCGGGGGCTCCCGCGCAGGCCCTGGCTGCGTGCTGCGGCATCCTCACTTGCTGCTGCTGCTGCTGTTGCTGCTGCTTCTGCTTCGGGCGCTGCCGCCCGCCCGAGGATGACGACGCCTACAAGTACGTCAACCCTGAGGACTTGGAGGCCCAGATCCGCGCTGAGGATGAAGGTGAGGCACCGCGGGCACCACTGTTCTCCCGCTGCAGGCGAGGCTGCTGGGGTCTTGGAGCTGTCGGGTTCTGGCCCAGGTTGACGGAGCCCTGTTGTCTCCGGGGGGAAGCCCAGATGCTCTGGCTGGGGGCCCAGCCGGGGGGGACGGGGAGTTGACTGCTCCTCGTGTCGGGGTGTCACTGGCTGCCCCAAGGACTGGGCCCCCTCCTCAGCTAAGGCATCGTGGAAGGGCAGTGCCAGGCTTCCCCAGCCTTTCCCTGAGTGCCCCCTGTACTGTGGGGCAGCCGGGGCTGGAGCAGGCTCTGGGTAGGGCCTGTGGGACCTGCTCAGCTTCCCCTCCCCTAGCAGCAGGGCGTGCTCCTGTCCCCGAGCCCCCACCCCGGCTCAGAGGCAACAGGCTGCCTCCACCCTGGGAGCCAGCGCTGAGCTGAGCAGGCCTGGTGCCAGGCTGTACTGCCGGGAGTGGCCAGTAGGGCGAGACCCCACCCAAGCAGCCCCGCCTCTCTGCGGGGAGGGCTTGGCTTGGTACTGCTGCTAGGGGGTGGGGGCTGTGCTGTGTATGGTGCAGCCCCCCCCCACCCCAGCACCTTTCTCCCTGGTCAGGTGGCGGCTGCTCATATTGGGACCAGTGGCTAGGGAAGGGACCAGGCTGCCTGCCCCCAGCCCTGGGCACGGTGCGGTGCTCCCTGCTGCATGCAGCGGGCTAGCAACTAGGCACAGGCTGCCTCAGCACCAGGGTAGGGTGACCACAGCTCCTTCCAGGCCTTGGCCTGGTGGCGCTGGGCGCAGCCAGCTCACACTTGCTGCCCTCAGAGCCCAGCTGGCCAGCAGGAAGGAGCTGAGGGTGCTTGCGGGTGAGCAAGGCCCCACTAGAGCATGGGAGGGAAGACTGGTGCCCTGCCGCAGACCCTAGTGCTGGTCTGCGCCTCATGCAGGGCCCTGCTTGTGGCTGCTGCCATCCTCGGGCTATGCAGCGTGCCCTAGCCCTGGCTGCTCAGGTGGTGCCCCCAGATCTGGGCCAGCACCAGTGACTGTTGTTGACAGCCGGGTCTGTCCTGGTGCTGGGCTGGTGCCTCTGGGCTTGTCCCAGGTTCTGGCAGCCAAGGACAGCTGCCCCTTTTGGCTTCAGTGCCTCTAAGCATAGACTAGGCCTGGCTTGGTCTGGGGTTGGGGGTCCCATGGCAGAGGTAGAGATGTAGGATTGGCTTCTGCTGGCCTTGTGAAGGGTGAGGCCTGTGCCCCTCACAGTCTCTGACCCTCTGCTTTTGCCCCGCAGAGCCCCGCAGACCTATCGTGGCACAGCCCCCACCAGCAGCTACCAGAGCAGAGACCCCACCAAGCGCCAAAGCCCAAACAGAAAAATGAGGCTAGTTCATGTCCCGGCGCCTCCACCAGGACTCAGCGCGGGGCTCCCCCCCAGTTGTTGCTGCTTGGGCATCCCTGTCCCGCTGCGCTGGCAGCACTGGCCCAGCAGCCTTGCCGCAGCAAGAATCTCAGGTTAAAGGGGCCAGCGCCAGCCTGGCTCCCCAGGGCCCCCTGCTGCCTGATCACACTAGTGGTTGTGGGGGCTGCATAGTAGCCCGGAGCCCCCGGTACTGCGGCAGCTCCCCATGCTTCCTTCACCAGCAGTGACACTGAGCCCCATGGCAGGGGGTCGCCCTCAAGGCCCAACCAGAGACCCTGGCCGCAGCCCCACCCTGTGCCAGCCTGGCCCCCACTTTCTCCAGGGTGGGGCCTGGCCTACACAGCCTGCCTGAGAAGCGTGTGTGGAGGCCGGCTGGGCCGTACTCCGCCTGGGCATGCGTGAGACCGGTAGCACTGTACCTGACCCCCGGGCCGGCAGCAGCAGGGCTCGGTGCCCCAGCAGGGCTCCTCTCTGCATGCTGGGTGCCAAAAGCTGCTCCCGGGGGCGGGAGCACAGCCCCTTCAATGTAGCACCCCCTTTCCTGCGCCCTGGTTCGGCCCTGTGGCCTGGCCAGCGCTGCCTGGCTCTAAGCCGCCACCCAGGCCCTTTGGTCTCACCTGGGCCCAATGCAGCAGGGTTGAGGAACCTTTTGTATGGATTTTATAGACACCATTAAAGGATGAGCGGAGGGCATCTGCCTCACTGTGTCTGTTTGTCCTGGGGCTGGGTACCCCCTGCTTCTGCTGCCCGTGCTGCAGCCTCTGTGCCCTGGCCCCCCTGTCAGCAGGTCTCCAGTGCCCTCAGCCCAGGTCATGCCCATTGCACCTGCTCTGGGGGCTGCTTCTTGCACTTGGTGCTGGGTCCTGTTGTCTGCTTCAGCCCTGCTGCTCATGCTGCGACTCACCCAGCCTGTGCCCCACACCCTGTCTTAGTCATGAGCCTCAGGCATCGCGGCCCAACACTGCAGCTATGGCTATCTCTTGGTGGGTCCCTGTGCTTCTCTAACTCAGTGGGGAGACAGAGGGTTCCCAGAGGATGTGGCCCTTGTCCTGTCAACTGTGGAGCTGCAGGCTGCCCTCTTCTTCCTTCGCTGCTCTTTTCCCTCACAGCATGGCAGGGGTGGGGAACTTATCATGGCTAGGGTGGGCTCTGGCACCAGGCCCCAGCTCTGGCCTCCCCCAGTGGCGCTGCCAGTGCTGGGAGCAAGTGTCTGGGCCCATGGGCTGGACTGTGCGCGAGGTGGCTGTGCCAGACTAGGGTAGGGGGTGGGGGCTGCCCCTGCCAGCACTGGTGGGAAGCTTCCCACAGCAGAGCCCTGTGCTGCAGCTTGGAGCTTGGACCTAAATTTGCCTGTGGGCTTGGTGCCTGGGCTGGGCCTGGTGCCACCTGCAATTGTTCAAGGCAGGTAGTGTCCTGCCACCCGGGCTTGCGCCCAGCACGGGCTGTACCCACCACTGCAGCCCAGGCCCTGCCTCACTACCTAAATATAGTGCCAGAGGCTCCCTGCCAGGATGGGGGCCCGGGGGGGGGGCACTAGGCTGGGCTGTGCCCCCAGCAGAAACAAGGGTCTAGCAAGCGGGTTCCAGCAAAGATGGGGGAGGTCCCTGGTGTCTGCTTCACGGGTTTACAGAAGCTTAGGGACTGCTGTTTGCTGGGTGGCTGCAGTGGCCAGGGGGCCTTACTCAACCCCAGCTTCTCCCAGCTGCCATCCTCCTTGCACCCAGCTCCCTGGAGGGGCTCAGGTGTGCGGGGGCCAGGGCCTGGTGCTGAGGTGCTGGGGGAGGACCCTGTGCTAGATTTCAGACTGGCAGTGCTGGCTCTGACCAAGTCATGTCCTGGCTCCCTGTCCCCCAAAGCCCATGCCCAAACAGGGGGCACTTGCTGAGGCCCAGGGTGATTGCAGGGCTGTGCCCTGGTGTCTGGGCATGTCCCCAGGTGTGGTGTCCCCAGGCATCGCATGCCAGCTCCTGGGATGTGCCTAGCATGGTGTGCTGGCTGGAGCTCCCTGCTTAGAGCAAGCCCAGGCCCCAGGGAGAGAGCAGTACCCCTTGCTCCCATGGCCACACTATCCCTCACTGCCTGGAGACACGGGGTCTGTGCCCCACATCCTCTCCCAACTGTGGACCTTGCTGGGCTGTGGGCTGGGGCCTGCATCCCTGGGCCACATCTGTGGCTGTCTGCTGGTGGCAAGAGCAGTGGTGTTCCATGGGCACATAGGGCTGGGGCCTTTGTCCCAGCTCTGTAGCTCTGTCCTGGTGGCAGGGGCTGCAGTGCGACCCAGGAGCGTGGGGTTGGGGCCTGGGCTATCCCCTGATGGCCACGACACCCCACCCCAGGCCTTCCCCACATTCCCCCTTGCCCCTGGCGGAGCCCTCAGCCTCTGCTAGTAAGGCCCTCAGCACCCTTCTTCCCTGGGCTGGGGGGCAAGTAGGGGGTCCCATGGGCTCTCCCAGCGCAGGCGCCTGCCTGCCCCATGCCCCTCTCCCTCCGGGACAGTGTGACTCAGTGTCACTCGACGCCACTGACAGCTGCAGCCGCAGCCAGGGATAAAAATGGAGCTGGAATTTCAGGGATGCTGCACAGCACAAAGCTCAGCTAAAATTAGCCCCTGCTCTCACCCTTGCGGGGATGGGCAGAGGCCAGGGACAGGCAGCAGAGCCCCAGTCGCGCTGGGGGCAGCTCCGGGACGAACGGAGAGAGCAGGCAGGCCGAGCACGGGGCAAGCGAGCTGAGAGGAGGAACCGCCGGTGGAGCTAGTGGGGCAGACAGGACAGGGCAGACAGAGGTACTGGGGCAACCGGACGGCAGGACAGGCCGGCAGCAGTACCAGGGCAGGGCAGACATACTGAGGTACTGGGGCAGCAGGACAGGCCGCCAGCAGTAGTGGGGCAGACAGCCGAGGCCAGACAGCCCGGTGGTGGTAGTGGGGCCGAGGTGCAGTGGGGCGGGCAACGCAACCGTGGGGATGAACTTTGCGGTGGGCTTCAAGCCGATGCTGGGGGACGGGCAGAGCATGGACACGCTGGAGAAGCAGCTCATCTGTCCCATCTGCCTGGAGATGTTCACCAAGCCTGTGGTGATCCTGCCCTGCCAGCACAACCTGTGCCGCAAGTGTGCCAACGACATCTTTCAGGTGTGCCCGCCGGTGGGGCTACAAGGGCCATGGCCCTGCTGGGAGCCTGGGGCAGTGTGGGTTGGGGACATGTGGACCCCATGGCTGGGCCTGGCCCCAAGACTTCCACCCCCCCGGGCGCTGACTCGGTGTCACACCTGGCCATGCTGCGTCACCCCTGTGGCTCTGGGCTGGGATTGGGGTGGGGACATATCGGGTCCCTGTGGCCTGAGGCACAGCCACGTCCCCGAGGGGCTGTCTGCAGGGTGCCTGGGCGCTGCAGCAGAACTGTGCTTGTAGCCCCCCCCGCCCCCATTACTGGGAGGCTGGCCCCTAGCTGGCAGCTCTCTCTCAGGTGAGGGGCTGGGGTCTGGGGGTCGCCAGGGAACAAGGGGCTCTGGGGGCCCGGGCCCAGGCTGGGAGTCCAGGCCTGTCCTGCCAGGCTGTGCTGTGCTGCCTGAGCCCACCTCCCTTTGTCCTGGCCTCTTTGCTCGGGCTCCTCCTGCCCTTCCTCAGTGTTTACCAGCTAGATATTTATAGGCCAGGCTGGCTCCCAGCCCATGGCCCCAAGCAGCTCCAGGCCCTGGTGCTGCCCCCCGCACGCAGGCCAGGCTGGGGATCCATGGGAAGGCTGGGGCACTGCTGGGCCTGTCCATGCTGTGGCCTGTGGCCCTGGCTGGAGCAGGCAGAGCTCCTTGCTCCCTTGCTCGCAAGCTGGTGGCAGCAGGGCACTGTGCTCCACTGCTGCCTGCTTGACCCCTGGCAGTCTGGTGCCCCTGCCCCAGCTGCCCCACGCCAGCTGGAGGCCACAGAACCAGCACCACTGCTCTCAAGGCTGCGCCCTGGCAGCCAGGCCCATGATTGGGGCGGGGTGCTGCGGCCGGGGCCAGGAGCTGGTGGGGGGCAAGGCACAGGCAGCATAGGTTCCCCAAGTCCACACAGCTGCCGTGACGCCGTGGCTGTGCCTGCAGGCCTCCAATCCTCTGTGGCAGTCACGGAGCTCCAGCACGGTGTCATCAGGCGGGCGTTTCCGGTGCCCATCATGCCGGCACGAGGTGGTGCTAGACCGGCACGGCGTCTACGGGCTGCAGAGGAACCTGCTGGTGGAGAACATCATTGACATCTACAAGCAGGAGT
>NW_005843182.1:0-9755 GCF_000455745.1 Alligator sinensis
TTCACCCAAGGAACCTTGTCTGCCTGTATCACACTTAATTTATTTGGGCTAAACCAGTTTATGCAATGTCTGTCCCAGACCCCTTGCTGGTTTAAGTTAAACCAGAGTCCCCCAGTATCCCAGATGCTTTGCAGCCCTGAGCTGGGCTGTCTGCTCCAGAGAACAGGACTGGTCCTGCCCCTCTGCTCCTTAGCCAGAGCTCCAGCAGAGGCTGCAGGCACAGCAGATTCTACCTGGTTTCCCCCTGCCCCCCACACCTCCCCTGCTGCTCACTGCTCAAGAGGGGATACCCAACTTCCCCCCTCCCTCCCATCTCCCACGGCACAGATCCCAGCCCCACAGACCCTAGGCATGTGGTATACTAGCTAAAGCTGAGAGGTGTCTGTGTGTGTCTCCAGTTTCGCTGGGACAGGCAGACAGAACAGCGTCTACTTAGGGGTTTCTGGAGCTAATCAATAGGCCAGCTGGTAATTCCCTCTGTTCCTTCCTTGGAAAAAGCTGTTTAAGAAGAACTTCAACTAATGAGAGAGGCTTTTTTTTGGTGTTGGGCCGATAACACTATGTAATTAGCTCCTTGCTGGCTCCCTCACCTGTCTGGTTTGTAGACAGTATGAAAACGCAGGGAGAGGGAGATTGAAATGCTCAGTATCACCAAACAGATGCATGCACTGGACACCCCTATCCCACTTTGCTCCAGAGTGCTAGCTGGGGGCTGGGGGCTGGCAACACTGCCGTCACTTGAACAGAGAGCAGGCAAAAGTCTGAGACAATGCAGGCAGGGTGGGGGCTTAAACCCCACCCTAATCAGAGGGCATGCTGGGGCCTGGCCATACCCCCCCCTCCACCCCTGCCTCAGTTCAGCACTGTGAAAGGGAAAGGAGGGCTGCTCTAGCACCCCCTGGCTTCTAGCCTAAGCCACTGCAGGCATGTGCCTGTATTTCCACAGTCCAGAGAAAATGTTTGTGCAGTTGCAAACTGGTTCAGCCTAGGCAGGTTAGATTAACCTGCTATGATTGAATCAATTCAGGCTCAGGCTTTTTGAATGTCTGTCCCTAACTCTGGTGTCAAGTGGGGCTCGCCAAGGATGCAGCAAGCATTCCCTACCTATTCAGGCCTAAAGATATGCCCAACAGTTCACCAATGAGGCTACTTCAGACTCAGACTCAAAGGCTACCCTCAAGCACACCTGAGACCAAGGCTTTAGGATCTGTGGTTCAGACCAGGCCTACATGGCTATTGAACAAAGAATCAGTCTGAGCCCTTTTTGTTGCCATCTCTTGTAAGACTGTTGCAGATTAAAGCAGAATTTCGGTGTAGGCATGGTATGTGCCACTTACAATGCTTGCCATTGTAAGTAAGTTATGATGGTAAGTTAGAACCCATGAGGTTCTAACCCTTATGGGTTAGAAGGGTACCTTAATATTCACTTTTCTTTTCAGCTCCTTAGAGAATTTAAACTTTTAAAGAAAACTGTCAGCTACTATGTAAAACTCAAGTGAAAAAATAAAACCCACTCAATTTTTATTTTGATAATAACATCCTTACTATTATGTGATTGCACCATGTGAAAAAAAAAAGATTAAAGAAAATGCAACACTTGGCAATCAGGATCCTCCACCTTCATTCTATTACCTCTTACTGTGGAATGTGCATTGACAGCTTCCCTGTATACTCAGGTGGCTGAGTAAAGCATTGTGACTTATATGTTATTAACGGCCTAAAATACTACAGACTTCTATTTCAGGCATCCAGAGCAATGTTCATTGTCATACACCACCACACCTCATGAGTGACAGGAATGTACAGGGAGGAATCCGGGGATTCGTTGCTCCGCTAGTCCAGAGATGGGTGTAAGATAAATGGCCAGACAGATCATACGCTGTCAGACAGTTGCAGACCCTTGCCACTTTTTATCTGCCATCAGAATGTGGATTCACATTTTATACACAGACTTCAATGATGTCACCAAAATACTAATCAGCACACTAGCTAGAGAGCTGATTGTATTTGAATCCCATGTTCATGCAGCAGTGGAAATGTGAGTTTTCCTAAATTTCACAGCCTACCTGCATTCTGCTAGTGATGTGGCACACACTGACTCACCTGACTTACACCGCAGCTGCTACATCTGTCTGCCACAGCCCTGCTAAAGCTCCCCTTCTGGGTAGGATGTAGCATTGGCCTTTTCTTAGATGACTCTTGCACATCTCCTGGGCACAGGTTGTCTGCCTTTTACCCCTTCACAGAAATGGAACAACTGCCACCATCCAACTGCCTTAGGTATTCAGGAATAGTGCTCTTCCTTTTCCCCTTCAGATGTCTTAAGCATACCTTTGCCTAAAGCTCCAGCCTCGTGGGCACACAAAGCTATCATTTTCCTCTCTGAGAACATATGAACAATTGAAGCATGTAATGTGTGGACGTTAGAATCCCCACACATATTTTACAGATGCTTTTCAACACTTCTAGGGAGTAGGTCACATTCTTTAGATGGTCCCACATGTAAACTGGATGTCTCTGTTATGAGGGCATACACCCCTGTGCCTCACCCGTGTCTAAGCTTTCTTTGTCTCTCTGAGGGTGCGGGTACAGGTCATCTTTAAACCATTCTAAGTCAGTGGAATGTTACGTGGTGCTAAGGTTAGAACAGTTTCAGAGCAGGCACAGGTTAAGGGGCATGGCCAGAAGCCAGGACATTATCCCTCCTCTGGGAGAGGAGCCCTGGGGGTTAGGCACAGCAAAAGCTTGGAGCCCAGGGAAACATGCTTCCCCAGGCATCATGTTCTTGCTACGCTTGGCACTAAGCAGCCCTAGGCTGGGGAGCAAAGTCAGTCCCGCTCCCTCACCCACCCACCTTGCCTTAAATTCTGCTGGCTAGGGGAAAGCAGCCCAGATTATGGAAAAATAGAAAATTAGGGTTAAAAGGGACCATTTAGTCCAACCCATTACTCAAAGCAGGAGCATCCCCAATTATATCATCCCAGCCAAGGCTTTGTCTAGCTGGGTCTTAAAAAACTTTAAGGATGGATTCCACAACTAGGGCTGTGCAAAGCTTTGGTCCCTGATTCGATTCGGTGGAGATTTGCCCTGATTCAGTGACTGAATCTCCGAATCTGAGCTGAATCAGAAGACCCTTTAATCTCTCCAAATTGAATCAGAACCCTCTGAATCGATTTGGAGAGATTCAGAAAGATTCAGAGATTCGGACATAGAAACAGCTTTAAATGTTTTTTCTACATACCTCTAGGTAGCAGGGGTTCATGAGCACTGCAATGCTGGGGCTCATGGAGTGTCCCACAGAAGTGTGGAGGGCTCCCCAGTGCGCTTGGCAGCAGACCCAGAAGTGGACCAGAAGCACTTCCAATCCAATCCTGGGTCTGCTGGGGAGCACACAGGGGGGCCCCCCTATGCTCCCCCCAGCTTGATGACTGGTGCCTCCTGGGTCTGGGGCATACCTGGGGTCCCCCTGCAGCTGATTGCTGGTGTGCGCTCCTCTGCAGACCCGGAAGTGGACCAGAAGTACATGGAGGGCCCCCCTGCACTCCTGTGGGATGCTCCATGCACCCCAGCATTGCAGCAATCATGAGCCACACTGGTACCTCAAGGTATGTAGAAAAAACTTTTAAAGCTGTGTCTATGTCTCTGAATCAGCATCAGATTTTCAGATTTGGATTCAGCTGACTCGAATCAGGGACAGTAATCTGAATCAATTAATCAAATCACTGTCCCTCATTCGGTCCAAATCTGAATCTAAATCAAATAACTCTCCAGATAGCCTGTTCCAGTGCTTTACTATCCTCCTCATGAGAAAGTTTTTCCTAATATCCAACCTAACCTTCCCTTATTGCAACCTGAGATCATTGCTCTTTGTCCTGTCATCAGCTACTGCTGAGAATAATCTAGCTCCATCCTCTTGGCAAGCACCCTTCAGGTAGTTGAAGGCTACTATTAATGCCCTTCTTCCCTTCCTCCCCTTCCCCCCCCCGTCTTCTCTTCTCCAGTCCAGTTCTCTCAGCCTCTCCTCAGAAGTCACGTTCCCCAGCCCTCCAACCATTGTTGTTGCCCTCCATTGGACTGGTTCCAATTTATCCACATCCTTTCTGTAGTGGAGGCCCAAAACTGAACACAGTACTCCAGATGTGGTCTCACCAGTGCTGAGTAGAGGGGAATAATCACTTCCCTCAATCTGCTGGCAAAGCTCTTACTAATGCAGCCCAGTATGCTGTTAGTGTTAACCTTTTTCACAAGGGCATGCTATTGATGCACATTCAGCTTATTGTCCATTGTAACCCCCAGGTCGTTTTCTGCAGAGCTGCTGCTTAGCCAGTCAGTCCCCAGCCTGTACCAGTGCATGGGATTGTTTTGTCCTAAGTGTAGGACTTTGCATTTGTCCTTATTGAACTTCATGAGATTTTTTTTGTTCCAAACCTCCAATTTATCTAAGGCTCTCTGAATCTTAGCCCTACCCTCCAATATATCTACTACTCTGCCCAGCAAACTTGCTGAGTGTGCATTCCATCCCAGCTTCTAGGTTGTTGATGAAAATATTGAACAAAACTGGCCCCAGGACCAACCCCTGTGGAACTCCACTTGATATCAGCTGCCAGTTAGACATTGAGCTATAGATTAATACCCTTTGAGCCCAGTGACCCAGCCATTTATCTATCCACCTCACAGTCCATTCATCCAACCCTTACTTCCTTAGCTTGCTTGTGGGAATGTTGTCAATATCAAAAGCCTTGCTAAAGTCAAAGTATATCATGTCCACTGCTCTCCCTGCATCCACAAAGCCTGTCATCTCATCATAGAAGGCCATCAAGTTGGTCAGGCATGATTTGCCCTTGATAAATGCTGATTGTTCATAATCACCTTCTTCTCCTCCAAGTGCTTAGAAATTGATTCTTTGAGGACCTGCTCTATGATTTTTCCACGGACTGAAATGAGGCTGACTGATCTGTAGTTCCCCAAATCCTCTTTCTTTCCTTTCTTCAAGATGGGCACTATATTTGCCTTCTTCCAGTCATCCAGGATCTCTCCCAATCACCACAAGTTTTCAACTACAATAGCTGGCAGCTCTACAGTCACAACAGCCAACTCCCTCAGCACTCTTGGGCACATAGTATCTTGCCCCATGGACTTGTACATTCCCAGCTTTTGTATATAGTCCCTAAGCTGGCTTTTTTTTTTGCCCGCTGTCAGCTGCTTATTTTCTCCCCAAACTGTCCTGCCAGGTGCAGTAATCTGGTAGCTGACCTTGACTGTGACAATAAGGTTAAAAAAGGCTTTGAGTACTTCAGCCTTTTCCACATCATCTGTCACTAGGTTGCCTCCCCCATTCAGTAAAGGACTCATTTTCCCTGATCTTCCCCTTGTTGCTAACATACATGTAGAAACTTTGTTACCCTTCATGTCCTTGCTAGCTGCAACTCCAATTGCGCTTTGGCCTTCCTGATTTCATCCCTGCATACCTGAGCAATACTTTTATACTCCTCCCTAGTCATTTGTCCAAGTTTCCACTTCTTATAACCTTTCTTTTTATATTTTAGCTCATTGAAGAGATCCCTGATAAGCCAGGCTGGTCTTCTGTCATACTTGTTAGTCTTCCTATGCATCGGGATGGTTTGTTCCTGTGCCCTTAGGAAGGTTTCTTTAAAGTATAACCAGCTCTGCTGGACCTCTTCTTGCCTAAGGTGGCCTCCCAGGGGATCCTGTCCCTGAGGGAGTCAAAGTCTGATTTTCTGAAGTCCAGGGTCCTTACTCTGCTGCTCTCCTTCCTTCCTTTCCTCAGGATCTTGAACTCCATTATCTCATGGCTGCTGCTGCCCTATTTGCTATCCACTGCTGCATTCCCTACCAATTCTTCCCTGTTTGTGAGCAGCAGATCCAGAAAAGCATGACTCCTAGCTGTCCGCTCCAGCACTTGCATCAGGAAGTCATTCCTAACAGTCTCCAAAAACTTCCTGGATTGCCTGAACACTGCTGTATTGCTTTCCAGGCAGATGTCAGGGTGACTGAAGTCCCCCATGAGAGTCAAGGCCTGTGACTGGGAAATTTACACTAGCTGTGTGAAGAAAGCCTCATCCACATCATCTTCCTGGTCTTGTGGTCTGTAACAAACCTCCACAACATCACACTTCGTGCTCTCTCCTTTGACCCTAATCCAGAGACTTTCAACAGGCCTATCTCCAGTTTCATACTGGTGCTCTGAGCAGTCGTTCACTTCTTGTACATGGAGAGCAAGTCCTCCTCCTCTTCTCCCCAGCCTGTCCTTACTAAACAGTTTATACCCATGCATGACAATAATCCAGCCATGTGCACTATCCCACCAAGTCTCTGTAGAGCAAAGACTTAGCCCTCTGAGTGGAGGGCTGTATGCCTGGCCCCCAGCCCAGAGGCCCAGATCAGGTCTCCTGGGAGCCTTGGAGCCAGCAGCATGGTGCCATGCTGGGGTCATACCCACTTGGGACAGGTGGGAGTGTTGGCTTTGGGTCATACCACCCCCTAGGCAGTAGAGCTTGGCAGGGTGGAAAGCTTGTCAGGGATATAGGGGCTGGGAATCATGTATCCTGGGATTCTGGATGACTGCAAGTTGGTCTCTTTATCTCCATGAAGCAAACAAGCAAGATCCCACCTAGCTCAAGCTAGGTAAATTGGCTCAAAGATTATCCTCGTGCGAAGTGGTATAACTTTAAGATACTTAAAGGATACTTAGCACAGTTTAACACCCTTCAATATGTGGATGATCCTATTTTAAGTGCAATGAGAATGGTTTAAAGGTAACCTGTAACCACCCTGAGACTCAAAAGGCATGCATACTATTTGGTTTCTTTGTTTTCCTGTTTAAGGATTTTCCACTCTTCAAGCCTTTTTCCCTTTAGGGATAGGGACAGACATTACACATAAACAGGGTTAAGTGATCAGAAACTGGTTTAACCTGCATTGGAACAGATGTTCAGTGTACATAAACCAGTTTGAAAATGGCTGAAACTGGTTTGAGATAAACCTGGCTGAATGTAGTATCAGACTTAACTGATTTGGGTCAAACCAGTTTATGCAATGTCTGTTCCAGACCCCTTGCTGGTTTAAATTAAACCAGACTCCCTCCGCATCCAGGCATGCTCTCTGGGCTGGGTTGGGGCTCTCTGCTTCACAGCAGAGCTGGCCCCTCCCCTCTCATCTCTGGATGGAGCTCCAGCAGAGACTTGCAGGCACCAGCATCTGCCTGGCTTCCTCCTGCCCCCCCCCCCACTCACTATTCACAGCTCAAGCAGAGTCCCCTCCCTCGTCCTTCCCACAGCATGGACTGTAGCCAACATGTGGTATGATAGCTAATGCTGAGAGGTGTCTGTATAAGGCAGATAGGACAATGTTTTTAGGGCTTTTTGGAGCTAATCAGCAGGTCAGCTGGTAATGCCCCTCTGTTCCTTCCTTGCAAAAAGTTGTTTAAGAAGAGCCTGAACTAATGAGAGGGGCTTTGTTTTCTGATGGAGTGTTAAATGCTGATAACAGATCTGACAAATGCTCTGTTATTGTGGGGAGGGGAACCCCTCCCTAATCAAAGTATCCTGCTAGGGCCTGGCTACCTCCCCCTCCCCAGCTCAGCATTGTGGAAAGGGAGGTAGGACTGCTCTAGCACCTCCCAGCTTCTAGCCTGAGCCACTGCAGGGATGTGCCTACATTACCTCAGTTAAGAGGGGATGTCTGGTGGTACAAACTGGTTTAGCCTAGCCAGGTTAGACTAACCTGCAAAGATTGAATCAATTCAGGCTCAGGCTTTTTGAATGTCTGTCCCTAGCCTCAAACATCAGGGGGGAAAATATTTTCCCAAATGAGATCTCCCTGTTGGCACTCTCCTTTTCTGGACAAAGCACAGATATTAAGGTAAAGGACTTTTTGTTTGTTTTGCAGCTTCTTCCAGAAGGTAGGAAAGAGGGTGATATGTGGTCATTAGTGTCAGGCATTCTGTCAGCCTATGGTTGAATCACTGCACTCTGAGACATTTAGTGATACCGTGCATTCATAAAATTAACTAGAAATCATCAGTTGTACATTGATTCCAAAAATCAACATATTGTCCCTTGGGGTTTTGTTCTGTACTATGGGCCCAATCCTTTACCTCCTGAAGTCAGTAGGTCTTTCCACTTCAGTGGATGCTGGGTTGGACCCCAAACCCAGTGAATACAAATAAAATGCCAAATGACAGTATCCAGAAAGGATATATGATAAATATAAAACACAATCTTTGAAAAAGAAATACTATGCTATGTATACTGTGCCATACCACATAACAGTCAGAGCAACAGCAATGGAAATGCATTCTGGTAACTGCCAACATTGTACCTCAGTGCCTCATGGACTGAGAGTCTTGGGGTTGCTGCAGCATTTAATATTACTTAGTAGCTTATTTATAATAGCAGGGGAAAACAGAGACACTCATCTGACAGAGACTCACAGCTAATTCTGTGTTCCCTGCAGAGTCAGCTGATACAACTGTTTTGGAAACAAGTGGCTCAGCCATTAACAATAATGCACAGCTTGTCATTTTGTGGGGAGGGAAAAAAACATTTTAAGAATTAATAGGAATCCATTTTCTTGGTACATTTTTCTGAGGCCACCAAGAACAATAACAGTCTCTCAGGATAACATGTCTTGAAGGCTGTGGTTCAGTGCATAAGGGCGCTGCACTGGGAGCCAGCATGCTTGAATGCTTAGCCACTGACCTGCTCTGTGACACTGGGCAAGCCAGATTGTCTTTCTATACTGCCCTTCCCCCATCTGTTGAAGAGGGATGATGCTTCTCTTACTTTGTAAAGTACTTGAGACCTATGACATGGAAGTCTTATATAAAATACACATTTCACCTCAAAGTAAGAAGACTCTGTTCAACTACAATGGCTAAAGCTGTTATATAATACAAAGGAACTTGTAACAGAATAGGAGTCCAGCCAGCTGTTGTTCCCAAAGCTCTCACTGGCTCATTAGCAGACTTGTGCAGTGCTGCAGGTTGTTTTTCCCGAGGCCCAAGTTCCACAGGATGAAGTAACAGCCATTTCCTCCGTATGAATTCCTTAGGCGAAATAAACAAGCGCATGTAAATAAGCACTGACCCATTGCTCTCGTCTGGGATTATTACTGCTTATTATTGCTTGTCTGGAGGTTGACTTAGTGTGCCAGGTGGTTTCCAAACACATCGGGAGGAGCAGTGCCTTTCCCAAAGAAGTCAGAGTTTCAGTTCCTGTCCAAGTTTGCATTAAACGGTGGGACCTGATACGTGAGTAGATAACATACAACCAACAAGAAAGGCCAAATCCAATTGTCTTCAAAAAGATTGTGAACCAGGACATGTATGAACAGCAAAAAAGCAAAGTGAAATCTTAAAGGGATTTTACATAACTTTGTTTTTCTCCTTTACAGAACCCAAGTCCCTATTCATTAAACATCCAGCCCCCATTTCTATATTCCTGTCTTCCTTTCACTTATCCATTTCTATATTCCTTTCTTCTTTGCACTGACCTCTTTAAGACAAGGCCAGTGCTACCAGATCACACTTCTTCATCAAAGCACTATCCTAGCCAGCACTCCCACCCAATGTTCACCAACAGCGTGAGCCCCCAGCCAAAAGTCACAGGAGGAGTTCTCCAGAGCCACGGAAATGCACTTTCTCATTCCTTCCTGCCTGAGCACTATGTCTTTAATAGTTATCAGGAAATCTCTGGATCTACTTTCCTTAAGAAGTGGGTGGGATCTCCCGCTCT
>NW_005843182.1:9786-12250 GCF_000455745.1 Alligator sinensis
GCCATGTTTTTTGGTCTGAAAATTGGACATACATCCAAAGTCAGTGGCAGTAACCTGAAATTATAGACAAGTAAGTTTTACAAAGGTGAATAAGACATCACCTTCTCTATTGTACAGATGCAGAAATATCCCAATCTCTCAACTCCCAGACCATTTCTTCAGCTGCAAAGTCAGATGGCTCCTCCTCCCTTTAAGGACTAATCTGTCACTAACGACTGATACAATAATCTTTGTACATAATTAAAGTCCTTTAGCATTAGCCAGCATTATGTTCAATAATAGGAGTGACCTTTTTTTTAATAAAAGAGATATAGATACACTTACTCATTTCTTTTTTATATCACCAGCCATCCTGTTTGTGCTCATTGGTTTAATCCTCAGATGGTGTAAATTAGCATCCATACAAGTTATTAATAGAGTCACAGTAATTCACACCAGCTGCGGATCTTGCCCTTCTTCATCTCACCTTTGGAGGGCAGGACTGTAGTGACATGGAATCTCAATGATCGCAGGAAAAGATTGCTAAAACGAAAACTCCCTTTCCACTCTGACATTTATTTTAGAGACATCACTTTAGTTCAAAGCATATCAATCTTCTTTGGGCCAAAGTTTTTTGGGTATATTCTAGCAAAGACTTCCAAAGAGTAAATCTAATTAATCAAAGCTGTAATATGTCTAATTTGTGCAAAGTTATGGCTGAAAAGCTATAAATTATATCACCATATTCAATTACTGGAAACAACATTTCCTGTGTCAAACAACCTTTAAACTCTCTAGGGAGTCTCTCCATTTCATATGTACATATTTTATCACTGCTTCATTTTTTCACTCGGAAGGAAAGAATGGTATGTATGCAGAGCAGGAAGTTCAAGATGCCTTACACTAGAATTCCAAATTGTCTAGTCACCTCTGTGAGCTCAGAATTAATAATAACATTATAAACAAAGCACGTTAAAGGTACAGCTACCTGATACTCAGAGCTAGTTGGAACATTTTGAATGAAACCGTTTTCCAATGAAAAATGCTGCTATACTGGGCTGAAATGGTTTGCAAAAGTATATTGATTTTGATGCACTTTTCAACAGGAATGTTCAGATTTTGTTTTTATTCCAGCAAGAAATAACAATAAAATCTGAAGATTGCAAGCTGTTCCAAAATCAACTTGTTACTTGCTCTCCAGCCATCTCTACCGATACAGAAGACCCTTCACAACACATATTACCATCAGGAGTTAATTCAGAAGTGCTTCCTGGGTTTATGCTGTATTATGAATGTGGCTGACAATGAAAGAATATCATCATTGGCAAAGTGCCGCTGTAACATCAAAGATCTACTAGATTGCAAATGAATGCTTCAGTATAATCAATGCTAATTTCCATAACTGCAGAAGCACTGGCAGACTGAGGGATAATTAGGCAGTCTGCTTTCTGTGACAGCCTCTGGCACTTCATCTCAGAGGGCACCACAGCAAGGAAGAAACTAGTCTTCAGCAATGGACTTCCCCAAATGACCTTTGACACAAACACCTATGCTGGCTGCTCAGCCTCTTTCTTTCTCATGTTGTAGAAACGACAAAGCATTTGGTGGTACATCTCCCACATAACACACACGTCTAGAGACCCAGTCACTTGGCAGTCAGAGGCCACTGTTTGCTGACATGAATGCCTCTATTATCTCCCCAGCTTCTTTATATCAGATGACCCTTAAGGTATGTATATACCAGGCCCACAGTATGTCCCACAAGAGGCACTCCCAAGCACACACACATACACACCAAGCTCAGCAGTGCAGGAGTACAAATTGCTCTGCAGGTGTCCCCACCATGGCTGTTCTTGAGATGGTGGGCTTGAATGCAGACACTAGGGGCACTCCCAGAGCAGCTTCCAGGCTGTATTTCCAGACTTTGCACATGCAAACAGGAGTAGGTGGGTGGGGAATGCAGGGATTGTCCCTCCCTGGGATCTGGTGTGGAAATGTTTTGTTTTGACTCCATCTCTCTCATCTCCAATTGACCTATGGTTCTCATTTTTTTTATCCCTTTACATAGGCAGCAGAAGGCGAGGGCTAATGGGGCTTAGGCCCCCCAAATGTGGGGCAGCAGTAGGGCTGCAAGGCAGTCCACCTGTGGGCTTCCGGCAGCTGCAGCAGGGGTGGGGAGGGGCACACAAGCAGTGGTGAGAGAAGGAGTGGGGCTGGGGCTGGGGCAGGGGCAGAGGCAGGGGCAGGAGCTGCCCAGCCAGGGCTGGGCAGAGCACGGGACGGAGCTATGAGTGGCTCATCCAGGGGGTGCAGCTTTTGCTGCTACGCACACCCCAGGAAACATGGGGGGCATATGCCCCCAGATCTGCATGGGCAAGGGCGGGCTGCTGCTATGGGCTGGGGCCAGGGCTGCACCGGGCTCGTCCTGGCGGGGAGAAGCTGGGCCAGGCTGCTCTTGGGGTGGGCAGTGGCAGCGCTGGGAGGG
>NW_005843182.1:12311-50007 GCF_000455745.1 Alligator sinensis
CGGGACACACAGCCCCCACGCCCTCCTGGGGTGCATGCAGTGGTGGGAGCTGCTACCCAGCACCCACCAGACAAGCCACTCATGACTCTGTCCCGTGCCCCACCTCAGCTATGCAGGGCCTTCCCCAGCCCCAGCCCCCCGCCCACTCCCTCCCTCACCACCATGGTGTGGGGGCAGATCAAGGCCTCAGCAGTGAGGGAGGGAGTGGGGCACAGGCAGGAGCATGGCCTGGGGTGAGTGGGGCCCTGGCTGGGCTGGCTGATGGGACAAGCAGGGCCCAGGGGCCACATGCCGCCTGATCTGTGTGCAGGACAGGGGTGGTTGCTGCTGTGCACTGCACTTTGCTCCCTGCTACAGCTACTCCGTGTCCCCTGCCCACCTGGCAGCAGGATGCTCATGGTGTTGCACAGCTCGTGGGGCAGCGAGGCTCAAAGCTCCGCGTGCAGCGGCAGCAGATTGTGGGGCACATGCCCCCCGGGCCTCTGCTGGTCCCACCATCCGGCCTGGCCAGGGCACACCTCACCCCAGCCTTTGCTCCTGCCTGTGCCCCACTCCCTCCCTCCCTTACCTCTGGGGCCTTGATCTGCCCCCCACCCACCAGCCATTTCCCTCCCCCTGCCCCTTCCTCCACAGACTTACCTGCTGTGGGGGTGCATGCACTCAGCCCCCGCAAATATTTTTTTCTCCCTCTGCCTATGTCCCTTTACTTAGCATCCAAGATGCTAAGACTGCAAGATGGGAAGCCAGCAGTTAAATATTAGAATGAAGGACTTGCTGTTCATCTAAGTCTCCTTAGACTTGCACTGTGTTTAAATCACCATAAACCTAATGATTGCATGAAGTTACTTTGGCCCTATAGCAGCACAACTAAAAAGGGAATGATGCCTTCTGAGTTTAAATCCTAGCTGTTGCCCTGATGGATTGACTTGTCTTCATTAGATTTCTTTCTCTAACATTTCCAGCCGTTGAAACTCTACCAGTGGTAACACTGGTAAGAACTCTAGTGTAAATAAGGCACTGGATGTTGCTAGCGTTTCATCTACTGTTTCACCTTGAGCAGGAAAGATTATACACAATAGTGCTTAAATTACTGTGGTCTGGTCTTCACTTGCATTTTGTAGGATCACTTGGATTCCTTTACATGCCTGTAAACTCTGCTAAATTATTAATCATGCACTACCAAGGCATAAAGTCTCTGGAGAGTACAGTGGACAGTGAGGGACTGAACTATGTTAGTCAGACTCATCATGTTTTCATCAGATTCAAAGCTGTCATAATAGAGTCTGGAAATATAGTCAAACATGGCTAATCCATGCTCTGTGGTGTACCCAAATGCCTGGCTAGTTGAAACAGCTAAGAGTTGACCTTATACCCCTGCACTGTAGTTGCTGCTGATTTGTTGATTTGCAGCTTTTCTTTAAGTATGAATGGAAATGGGATAGTTATTGAGAAGTGAGTTATGTAAAATGATGGGGCAGTCTCTCTCAGCTACAGCAAAGAAATGATCAGCACAGCACAAGATAATCTTTTGAAGCCAGGACAGCTTTGAACTTAAAAGCTCTCCTGACTTATATCATCTGCCCATGGCCAGAAGGGTTCAGAGGCTAGGGTGTGGGGTTCATTGTGACTGACAACCATTCTTCTTTTTCAAAATTCAGGTTAGTTTTTGAGCTTTTATTTTTCATGTCTTTGTGACAATGCATTTAGCAGAATTCATAGATTCATTGGAATCTGACAGGGCCATGCCATACAGGCTCCTTCTATGACCTTGCACCTCTGGGCGATCAACCATATGCCTTAGCAGTCATGCCACCTGAGCCCCTGGTTTTTGAGCACTTTGAAGAAGTTTGTCCTGCCAGTACTTTATCTCTTCCACCTCTAGCACTGTCAGGCTGGCACCTTGCATGAGCATTAATGCTATAGACACGCACATATTAAAATAAGAGAGTGGCAATGAGCTGGAGTTCTGTATAAATAAAGGTCTCTTTGTGAACAAAGCTAAATTCCAACTATTGTCATTGATGGATTATGACCCAAGGCTTAACAGCAATGAAGCTAGCACTTAAGCGGTTATTAATGTAAACCTGCCAGGTGTCAGGCACATGAAGAGCCTGGTTCAAATACTAAGGGTCACTCTTACAACTAACAAATGCCACAGGCTTGAGCTCCCACCCAGAATTTCTGAGATTAATATCTACCTTCCCTGAAGATCCTTAACAGGCAGTAATTTCCACTCACAGGCACAGAGGCTGTGTATGAAACAAAGGACACTGAAGAGAAGGGAACACAGCACTGACTGGGGAAAACACAGCAACAGCCTATCTCAGTAGTTCTCAACCTTTTTAGACTCAAGGCACCCCACCCCAACTCCTTTGAATTTAGCACCACTGCATTTCAAAAAGTAATTTACTCAGCATTTGACTGCAGAAAAATAATAGAACAATTCTTCCATGGCAAAGAACTCAGAAAGACCACAAAAGGTAAGAAAAATGTGTCCTATTTGAAATCGCTGGAATTATCTTGTGAATCAAGTGTAGGTGTTTGACCACCTAACTCTACTAATATTTTGTAGCACCCCTCAGCACCCTTAAAGAATCTCACAGATGCCTGTTGAGGATCACTGGTCTATCTATATGAATGATTAATAAAGCACTGTCCTTAGGAACTTGGGCAGGGGGCCGACTAGTGTGGACAGCCAAAAGGCAAACTTCCCTTTACCATGTCACTTACAAATCCCCATCCAGTAAACCCCACTCCCACTAACGTGTCACTGGACACATCTACATGATATGCTACTGCACAGTCATTACTGTGCATTTATTTAGTACTTGTATTAGCAAGCACTAAATAAATGCACAGTAACAGGAGTTTCTGCGCAGTAGCACTGGCGAATATCTTTTAAGTGATGCTACTGAACAGTAGGCTAATAATACTACACGGTAGTTTATTAGCACTGTCCATGCTGTGACGCGCTACTGCTCAGTATTATTCAGCTACTGCATAGTCAGCGTCTCGTGTAGGTGCCCCCAATGGGTAACAGAGCACTAGAGTCCTGGGGTGTCCTTGCGTAAGAGCTAGGCCAACTCCTTCAGGAGGTGCTACCTTGTCCTCTCCTGAAGCTCTAACAATTCACTCAGTAAGAGTGATTTGCTTAGTGGCCAAGTGGAAGAGGCCTCACTGATGTTTATTCATTTCTACTGTTACTTTCTGCAGCCTCTGCAAAAAGCCATTCTTCTACCTCATCTTTTATTAAAGGATCCTCCCAACAATTCACAGTTCTCAATAAAGAGAAATCAGTAGCATATAAGACTATAAGCAATGAATGGTACCTGCTTCCAGGTTACTTATTTCCTTATGAAATCTTTGACTAACACCCGAGTCGACTGGGGAGTTGGATTTGTTTCAGACTGCTGCCAGCATTAGCATTACAGTGTTGGCCTAAGGCTGTTAAAAGTCAGATGCACCAGTCAATAGCCCATACCCTTGCAGTAGAAAATTATGGCTGGTGGCCTGACAACTTGAGGTGGGTGGTTCATGGGAGCAAGGACCATGCCCTTGTATGTCAATACAACACTTAGTATGCTGCGGATGCTAACATAATAAAATCACTAATAGGAATAGTCAATGAACCAAATGCATACGGGGGGAACTGTGTCGAATGTAGTTGTTATGTTTATTTGTAATAGTTATTTATGATGGGCAGGTTTATCAAAGCAGGAACTCTCTGAAGATCTTCACAATAATGGAAGAAAGCATTATAATCAATAGACATGGCTAAGGCTGGGCATTCACATCCATATTAATGATCCAAAGGTAAACAGAGAGAGGTAGTTAGTCATGTTAGCCTAAAGTCAGGCAGAAGGCAGGGCAAGGTGGTACTTTCGAGACGAAGTTGTTCAAAGCTTTTGTAGGCAACAGGCTACTTTGTCAGGTGCTATGAATTATAGCTGTCACCTACAAAAGTTCAGGACTCTGAATGAGTTAGTCTCTAATGTGCCACCCTGCCCTGCCTTCTTCCAAAGGTAAATACGTAACCTGATTTTCAGAGGACTGCACTGGGCACTAAAGTGTCTCAGCAGCTCTGAAAAAAGCAGGTCCTTTTTGGTTCAATTCCTCAGACCCACATTGAATACACCGGCCTCCACTTCATGAGCAGAAGAGTAATTAAGCTGTATGGTGTACTTGCAGGGATTTCTGCACAATTCAAGTTGCAATGCTTCCATGTCACAGCGCAGATCAATGTGGGATTTCCTCATCCCTCACAACTGCGCTGCAATTATTTTGCCTGTGTCATTATTGTTTGTCAGTCCATTTGGAGTGTAGTGGAAGTTTAATGGGAGGCTTCCATAAAGCATCCAGATAGCTAGGGCCAACTCAGAGGCTCACTGAGTACTCAGTGGCTCAGAGGCTCACAGGTAGCTAGGGCTAACTCGGAGGCGCAAGAGTTTTAAGGAAACTCTTGACCAAAAATGTGAAACAGAAGCAATGAACAATGCCTGCTTCCAGGTTACTTATTTTCTTTATGAAAACCTTGACTAACTCAAGGTGACTGGGGAGTTGGATTTGTTTCAGACTGCTGCCGTTAGCATTATAGAGCTGGCCTAAGGCTGTAAGAAGTCAGGTGCATCAGTCAGTAGTCCGCAGACTTATAGTAAAAGGTTATTGCTGGTGGCCTGACAACTTTGAGGGGATGAGTCTAACGGGTGAGTTAGAATTGAGAGTTAATAAATCAATATGCCCTTGAATGCCAGTATTAGCCTCTGAATGTTATCTTTGTACTAGCTATTAAAGATTCTCTTGTATTCAGAGGCTGTTTCTTTCCACATCCACCTGCCAGTTTCCAGCTCTCTATTATTCCTTTGAACAGCACTGTTCTTTATATAAGGCTCATCTCATCTCCTGGGAGAAATTTTTACATCTATGAAGCTATTTTACAGCAGGTTTAACCTATTTTCCAAATACAGCTTCAAGCACTTATTCAAAATATAAACTGCAAGAGTCAGATCCTCACCTAACATAAACCTGCCACAACTTCATAGAGCCTTTAAAAGAAAATGGTCATTAAAAGGGTCTTAAATCAGAACTCTTCTGAAAGGCAGAGGAGAGCCTGGGGAGTAAAGTTCAGATCAGTAACAGGACGTGCTTTTAGATATCTCTTCTGTTTATACTGCCAGAAAGAGCCCCGGCATTCTAGCTGATAGAATCAAGTCTGAAATTAAGTCTCGGGTTGAACAAAGGAGGGACCGACAATAAATGATCCCTCAGTCCATGACCTGGGTGACCTGTAAGTATGCAGAGTGTTCCTTGGGTCTCTCCAGCAACAGTTCAGAGGCTTCAAACCATTCTCTTTCCACTTAGCTTCCCTTTGTCCCTCTTTTGAATGACACTCTTAAGAGTTAACCTTTTGGAGACTGCTGACATCCTCTCAGGTATACATTTGGTTGGCAGCCAGCAAAATGTCACTGTACAGTTTTAGTGTCTTGGAGACATTGTATAGGTTAGCACCTATCAAGGTCTCTTATTAACAAGGTGGGTAGATCATGTGCAGCCAGCTGTATTCATTGCCTCAGAGGTCCCGTTAAAGCAAACTGTTCCCTCTTAGAAATGGAAGGCAGGAGGATTATGATCCTGAGCACTCCCTTCAACTCCTGCCCTTCTGTGAAAGGAGACATGGATCCCTGGGGTGAGGTGAGGGTGTCAGTCCAAATGGACATTTGGGCAGCTACATCTTCAAAAAAGGCCAAAGCAACCCCAGCACCTTATGTTGCCCCCCACTCGCCCTGAGACCCTCCACCTTGCAGCCATATACTTTGAGTGCAAAAAGGGGGCAACTGGAAAAATTCTGTTGGTGAAAATGGGCCTGAAACCCTAAGTCTTAGAGCTCCCAGCAGTAGATTTATTTTTAAACTAACTCTTGCTAAAAGTTAAAATTGAAAACAAAGCAAGCATAACTAAAAATCTCCTTGTGAGAGATTCTGGCATCCTTATCCCTAATGAATAGCATCTTGTTCCTTGAGTGGTACCATGGAAGTCAAGGCATCTTACCATAAACACATTAACATAATATATGCTTCCTCCCTGCTGTCAGAACCTACGTGCAAGAGCTTGTTACATACAAGACACAAAGCAAACTGGAGTGGATTAATTTTTTTATGAAGCTCTGCAGAAAATAATAAAAGGTTTAAAAATGTATGTTGCTGCAGTCTTTAAGAGTGAGGTTCATGATGAGGAATAACTCTTGAGCCATATTGATTAGAAGGCCTAATGCAACTTTGACAGTGTTTCTCAAAGTCCATTGTGAACATGTCTTAGTATCCTTATCAAAATGCTCAGCTTAAGCAACAACTAACCCTGAAGGAAAGTAGTTCTGCCTTCATGAAAAAAGTATTTCTGGATATGTATCCTTCCTGCTCCTGATATTTCTGTTTAGTGCTGCCTGTGATATGCTTGACAGGGTGTTGAGAGGTATGACTGAATGCCTCTGGTTATGTGAACATTATCAACGGAGAGAGAGCCCCATCAAATGCTGCACAGTAAGTGCCTACCTCCGGCTGCCCTTTTAAATCTCTGCCTCTCATTCTGTCTCGGTCTGCATGCCTGCCTCCCTCTCTCTCACTCGCTCATTCAAAGCCATTTACCTTTCCAGCTGATTTTCATATTCTCTCCCCCCTCCCTGTAATGATATTTTGGGCAGCTGTAGTTGGTCATACATAGAAATGTGCTTTGGAGAAAAGGAAATGCAGTATCTGTAACTCATCCGTACTCCAGGCATATTCTCTGCTTCAAGAGGGAAATGAAAAGACTGACTTTAAAAAAAAGGGGGGAAAATACAATTAAACAGGAAGATATTCTGAATGCAGTCAACAGGCTTTGCAAACAGCAAACTTCACATCTGCAAGGAGGTAACAATAGGCTGAGAAATTAGTTATTCCAGATGTACTGTATACTCTGCACTCTAAATGAAATACCAGATCTCCAGCTTACACAAATATACAGTCTATTTTTGTTTGCATACATCTGCCCCAGATTCGGTTATACATACAGCAACTATTGCCTGATTCCAAAGCAGTCCTATTGACATAGGCAGTGCCCACCCTGGAGACTGCTGTTACCATATAGAGTACAGGGGAAAATCCAACCCTTGCTTCTGGAAGCTAACTTTCCCAAAGAGACAATTCAATTCCAAAAATCTCTGGATGACCGATCCAGGTTACATCCCTTTGGCACCATTCCAGCACCCCAGAAGAAACATAAAGTTTTCATAGCTACAGCACAAGGATGTTCCAAGATGGGAAAAGGTGGAGCTGGAGTGTGATGTGCTCCAGTAATCATGAGCTACCACTAGGGGACTATTCCAGATGGCAGATTTAGAACAGTCTAGTGGATGTCCTAATTTGAGCCAGGCACAATTTGGCTCCCAGGAATGAGGTAGGAAAAAAAGTGGCTCAGAAGCACTTTTGTTTCCCTTTCCGTGCATGCCAAACGCAGATTTGCAGAAGGCAGCTTAATCTCAAGACAATGCAGATACTTTAGAGCCCTGCTCCGTGCATCTGTGAGTCACGTGGCAACATCCCTCTGAGGAAGCTGCAGCTGTGGGTGGCCTGGCAGTGTTCCCTTGGAAGATTGGCTCTGCAAGATAAGCACAACAGGTGGCTGCCCAGGGCAGCAAAACATTAGGAACAGCAAAATGACAATTCATTGGGTGAGTGACTGCAAGTCTAAGGAGTTTGGATATTTTGCAGTAGGGCAGCTGACTTTAGTGCTGGCAGCTATATCCCCATGCATCTCTGCTCAGACCGAAGAGGCATGCTGACCATGGATGATCACAGAAAGAACATGAACAGTATATGTGGGGAAGGAGCTCTTTATTGTTCTTCACACTTCAGGGCAGTGCCAGAGACATAACAGAAGCATCAAAAAGACAGACAATATTATTTTTTTCAGCTGATTAAAAATTGGCTCTCCCTTTAGTCCATTACCCTGCCATCCTCCCAGTCTTCCAATCCCAACATATAAGCCTTGCATGTTATGTAATTCAAGTTATTCTGTTTCAAAGAGGTTAACAAGCCACAATGTTCAGAGGTGCATCTAGATCCTGACTTCTGCTCTGGTCCATTTCCAATCCTGAAGTTCATTCTGCATACCAGTGATAGAGGACAGTCATGGAATCCAGATCCAAACTTTCCCTAAGTTCAGGCATGTTCAGAAATCTCCCTCCCTCCCTTCCTCCCTCCCCATTTCTGCTTTTTGCAGTGCTGTCTAAGAAGCAATGCCCATCCATCTGAGTTAGTACCTCAGCACACAGCTGGAGGAGGCAAGGAGGTTGCAGGGGTGTTCAATAGGCTTCAGGATGCATTCTTTCAGAAGTGATATAAAATCAAGGCCCCGACAATTAATCAAGGTGATTCCCAGTGCCTGACTCAACCTCAAACTTAGGTAATGTAATGCTCCCCATCCCCACCCACTACTGTTGTAATTAGCCATAATACCCTTGTTCACTTCTCCTCTGTTTTACAGTGTGGCACTCTCTTTCTCATTCTATCTCACTCTGCATCTGTTAAAAATTACAGTTTGGGGTCTTAAGTGAGGCCACTGAAGTCAGTGAAAAGACTTCTATTGACATCAGTTGGCATTGGACAGGGGTCTTATTCCTCCTTATATATGTTAAAGGTAAGGGGAGAATTTGGTAGTTTATCTATTTGAACCAAACTTGGTGAAGTGAGTATAACATCCTAAGGACTTGCTCTCTATACTTTAAATACATTCTTTGAAGCAATTAACAAAGCTACTGCCTCCAGAGAACCCACTGCAGGTTTGATAGAAAGCCCAGTGCAAGATGGGTAAAGATCTGAGGGGTTAGTTCATATAAGGTACAGACAGAAAAACAGCTCCCCTTTAACTCATGGCAATTCACAGGAAGCAACATGAGTTACAATGATCCCCTGGACCCATTCAGTCCCCAGACATTTGCTGTTGGGTTCTGGGGGTTGGGGGATCTAGCTGCTGTCTAGCCTGCAGCCACTCTCCACCAGCAATGCCCCTTCCCCCTGCCAGCCCCTGTGCTGTTTTCAGAATGTGAAGATGGGAAGAGAACAGAGGGAGCTTGCTCTGAGGGGTGCCCAACCACTACTGGAGGGTGGGGCAGGTGGACTGGAGCCTCCCTACCTCATGGGGGGAGGAACTCCAAGCCACCCAAGCCACCTCCAGCTCCAGCTGAAAAAACCCCAGACCGAACTCCTTCCACTCCTTTCCCCTCTCCCATTTTGAAGACAGCACCAGGAGCAGGGCTGAGCTGCATCAGCAGAGCCTCATTCCTGGTGTGTGCAGACACAAGTTACTGAAGGCGCTCTGTTCTGGAGTGTCTTCATTTGAATCCTCATGCAATGAGGGTTCTGATTGTTGCGGGATTGGGCTCTTTTAAAGAGCCGTATATTTGTGTTTGGTCACAGCTGTAGAGAGCTTTCAGGGCTAGATTTGATGAAAATTGTCACTTCTGTCTGTACCTATAGTGTGAATGCTCATAATTAATAAAACTCATTGAGATAACTCTCCATCAAGTGTCAATCTTTTGAACCAAAGAGCTCCCAATAACCAGTGACACAACAAGATCATATAAAGAGATTTTTTGCCCCCAAATGACTAACAGCTGCTCACCTGCATGAAGAAATATCCAAGAAAGATTTTATTTGTCTTGATACAATCTGCCGCAGGAGCAGGTTGAGGAATGAAGGATATGTCTTTTGGCTGGTACCAGAACAGAAGGATTTACTGCTGCCACTGCTAATGCCTTTAGTGTGATGATAGGTGTCTGTATTTACTGGGTCTGATTCTCCACTACTTTGCATTATGCACACTCATTTGCACCTATGCAAAGTGAATAGAAAATGCTACCAGAGCAAAAGTTCATCATTTTGCATTCTCTTTGAGGTTGTGTGAATACTGTTACAAGACACCAGACTAGAGAATCAGGAATGTTAGTGTTGGTGTAGACTTACTTACCTGTGTAGTAAAAACCTTTCAAAAAGACAATCTAAAGGTAATTGGTTTATATGTTTGCTTTGTATACTGATGCCAGTGAATTTTGATGGTACTGACACCAATCAATGATTCTAAGGCATTTCATTAATTATGTAAAATGGAGTAACTGACAATGAATGCTGAACATATTACTCAGGTGTGCAGAATGTCATTCTAGGTATGGTGCAAAAACTTTGTCACATAAAGATTTTATAGCAGTTTCTAAATGTAGCCGAGTTCTGCATTTGTCTAACCTCTGCAGGGAAGTCATTTCACAGCTGCTCCCCCTCCCACCCTTGAATGAGGAATGCTCTGTCCCCATTTACCACATAATCTCGACTTTTTTCTTTTAGGCACTTGGCCATTCAGCCTACACCTGTGCTTACAGTGGCATCTCCAGGTTCATCATGAAGTGCATTAATGAAGAAGTCTGCCATGATCTTTGCTAGGCCTGCCCTGCAGATAAATCAAACCTCACAGGCTAAGGAGCCTGCTTCATTCCCCCACAGGAGATTACCTAAATCAGACAACACAAATCAAGTTTTGTGAAATCTGCTAATTGAAAATGTCAGCTATTCATATCCCCTCTCTATATCCTAACAACCTTTCCTGTCATTCACCAGTCCAATTTAATTGTTGGGATTTTGCCACTGCACTGGTGCTGCTTCCTGGCTCTGAACACTGGTCAGTTTGCCACGGGCCACAGATTTGCCCTGGAAGAAATAACCAGAAAAAATAAATTGCAATTTATGTTGTGTGAAGCCAACAAACAGCTGCATGGTCAACATCATTTTGCGGTCTTGTTTTGGATGTAAAAGACTGAAACAGTCCTCACATTATTCACTGGATTTTCTTATTATGATTATTTCAGGACCCTCAAACAATGGGAAGCAAGCTCCAGCAAGCACCTATTCACAAACTTATGCTTCAATGACATCTGGTGGTCAGGTCAATACATCATTTTGTCTTGCAGTGAATCATCATTTTGTGGTATTTTCTTTTAAAATATAGGATGTGTTTTCTTTTTTAAAGCCTTTTATGGGTTCTTGGTGCTTTCTTTATCAATGTTCTCATTGAGTTGAACACAAAAAATTGTTCCTTTGATTTTCAGTGACAGCTTCATAAAGCAAATGAATCAGCACTTGGCTTCCCCCCCCCATCACAGACATCTGTTGTGAAAACAGATGTCACCCCATAAACCTGCCAAGCCAATTCAGCTATTTCTCCAAAGGGACTGAGCAGGAATAGTTGCTGAGATGTTGCCCAATAGGATGACTGACTCACCCTACTGTACCCAGACAGACAAAGCTTTAGAGAGCTATTATGTGTGTATGTATGTGGGGAGGGGTCCCAATAGTACCACCAAAAGTATCAAAAACTGACTGATGTTTAGATTTCCTTATCTAGAATTTAGACCAACAGGCTAATTGTTACTGAACTTTTCCTGCAGTTAAAAAAAAGACAATAAATCTACAACTTTCTTGTTATTAATAAATTTAACCAATGAAAAAAAAAATCATGTGTGTATGTGCCGGTGTATGCACACATCCGATTCTGAAAACTGCAGGCCTGACAAATGAATTGGTGCTGATAGCAGGAAGAGTAAACAAATAAAACAAACAACGAATACACACAGATCAAAGCAACTGGGTATAAGGCATAGGATGAAATTGGGCTTGTTACTATAAAAGCAATATCACAATTACTAAAATTGAAGGAATAATGGAGTCAAATGGGAAAGAAAAGGGAAATATACTAGCAAATACATAGCATTTTGTTGAGTCAAGCTGTGCATGAGAGAGAGGTATCTCCAAGGCAGTGAATGAAAATGAGGAATGCTACAAAAGGGTTACAAGAGGGCCTGGGACACAGCTGAATTCAGAGAACTCCTGAGGCATAATTGGGGATATTAATACCATGTAATTAATGGAGATTTGTAACAGACTGATGCAATGAGGAAATATGGAACCAGAAAAAGGAAATGTAATAGAACTCAGAGGGAATGCACAAGACCTTAAATGAAACATAATGACTGCTGCTGTCTTTACCAACTGTCCTTGTTCCTGAGGGGCAGTTCTTATTAGCAGCTTTAAATTTGTGCTGCAAGGTGTGGACTACGTGACCTATGAAAAGGTTAAATGGTAAAGCCATCCGCTTTCCCCAGTTGCTAGGGAACCATATCCTACCCTCCACAACAATGAGCGCGCCTCCAATGATGTCATCTTATACAATCGTTTGCATTTCATTGTTTGAATTCATTCAGTATCCTGCCGAGAGAGTTGAGAGTGTAGCTTTAAGAATAAACCATGACTTTGCTGCACGCTCTCAATTAAGCAAGTAGGTTCAGTCCGTCTTCAGTAGAACAAGTCATTTTTCCTCTGATTTGTCTCTGGACTCCTCAGTCCTTGCATCAATAGTCTGTGCTCTGAATTAACCCAGCACACGCCTCTCCCCACCAAAGTAAAGCTTACAAGGGGAACTAGGAGATTTGTAAGAAAACTGGGGAAAACCTACGGTTCTTAGCAATGCCTTCACTTTTCACTCTCATTCTCAGGCCTAAGCACTTCCCAAGGAGTTGTGGGGGCCTGATTTTCCTGCCTCAAGCCTGAGAATGAGTGTAGAATGCATGTAAATCCCCACTCTTCTGACTGACACAAGTTAAATGTACCATACAATTGTGCACAATGCTTTCACCCACTGTAATTCCATTTACCGGGGTGAAGTAGCTCTTGACTTACACTTTATAAGAGCAGGAACAGGCTGTCAGGACCAGGCACCAGAAAATTAGGCCTAGAGGGTTCCTGTATTACGTGTTCTGCTTCATTCCTCCTTTTCCCTGCTTGCTAAATTCATTCCAGTTTTGAAAGGCCAAGAGGTCCCTGAAATGTTATGTTTGACTAATTGACCACATAACTTGGTGTTCAGCTTCCTCAATTGTTTAGACACGGTCAGGAGTGGAGACTGATTCTTGTTAACTGGAACACGATGTCCAGAACAGGGAGGCTTCCAACAGAGCTACTTTTAGAGCCACAAGCACCTGAGAACACTGTTCTACCAGTTTTCCAATAACAACATTGCTTATTGCTTTTTGATGTACCACACAAAGAAAACCTAGTTAATGCCCACGTGTGTCTTCCAAAGCATCACATTTTTTTTTGGTGAAAACATTTAATTAATTTTATTAAACTGGAAGACAAAGCACCACACTCAGAGGGGTTGTGGCTCTTCTTGCAACTCTTCAGATAGTGTTTTTCTTCAAGCCTCAGTTCCTAGCCATAGAATTTGGTGAGAATCTCAGCTTTCATTTTAAAAACAAAATAATCATCCAGCCTTTTTAACTCCAAAAAGTCAACCTGTAAGTCTCAAAAAGCAGAAGGCAAATATATTTGCTTCCCATTTATTATCATTAAAATCACTTTTTTTTTTTTAGCCAGTCTCATGATCTTTGGCACTTGGGTTGTGATTTCTGAATGCTTAGCACGGGTAAAACTGCCTCTGCGTTTTCACGAAGGTGGCAGACATAATGATAGCTTCAGACAGCCTGAGAATAAAACAGAGCAAATGTGTATTCAGAATGACCAGTGGCTCGCTCTCTCTTCTCTTTCATATGACATCAGATATCAACTTTCAAATCTATGAGCCACTGTCTGGTATTATCATCGCTCAATGTGTGGATTCCATCTACCCTGTCTGCGCATTTGTAAAGATCACAGCTTTCAATTAAGTGCTGTGCTGTTTGTTGGGCACCACATTCACACAGGGGACTGTCCAAGGTGTAGTGAAGTGTTGTTTTGAAGTGTCTGTATCCAGATCTCAATCTGTTCAGCTTGACCCATGCAGATGTAAATAATGTAACTTGGTCAGTGGTACACTGCTTTTTCCAAAAACCAGCTTGTTTTTTTGGGATCAATGATGTTCTCTATTGTATTCAGCATTATCAGCACTTCATGAGTTTATATGTAATGCAAAGTAGTGAGATGAGTCATAGATTCATAGATTCATAGATATTAGTGTCGGAAGGGACCTCAATAGATCATTGAGTCCGACCCCCTGCATAAGCAGAGTGCTGGGTCTAGATGACCCCAGCGAGATACTCATCTAACCTCCTCTTGAAGACCCCCAGGGTAGGGGAGAGCACCACCTCCCTTGGGAGCCCATTCCAGACCCTGGCCACTCTAACTGTGAAGAAGTTCTTCCTAATGTCCAATCTAAATCTGCTCTCTGCTAGCTTGCGGCCATTATTTCTTGTAAAAATCAGTCAGTAGCGATTTGGATGAGTTTCAGGATAGCAGTGACATCAGCTTTCCTCCAGATTTTTGGAAGTCTGTTATTTTCCAGACATTTATACATAGATTGACCATAAGGAAATCCCAGACATCCAGGACATCACTGGGAACATCTGGGACACTGCCCTCCAAACCCCCCACCGTGTGCTTGCAAGGTGTGCCATGCTACTCCACACTGCTCCAAATCCCCACCCCATGCCCCTGTGTTTCTGGGATGCCCATTGTAATTCTTAACAGCCAGCTGTGACTGGCTTCTCAGATCTAGGACTGTCCTGACTAAACCAGGATATATGGTCACCCTATTCCAACATGAATTTCTGATGCCATTTTTTCATTGTGGTTCTGAGATTGGTAATGAATTCTGGAAATATCTTATTTGGTCCAGCAGTCTTGCCAGTCTGTTTTAATAGCTGCATCAAACTCATTGTCAGATATCGGAGTGGTTAATTTAAGGTTGGCCTAGGGTGATTTAAGTTGGTCGTGAGTCAGGTGCCTAATTATTTCTGTGTGTTGCTTGTTTGGATTACTGTACTTGCTGTTGTTGCACAGCATTTTTGTGATGAAGTTTGCTGATGCAGGGCAATGCTGTATTTTAATGCCTTTGCCTGTAAGGCAGTTAATGGTATGCCATGCTTGTCTGCTTGAGTGGGTCATGTACTCTTCTATGGTAGCTAGCCATTTCTCTTTTTCCACATTGTTCAATGTGGTAGCCAGCTGTTCTGTAGTTCTTTTATGGTTGCAGGGTCATTGCATTGATTGATGAAGTTAAAGAGCTGTTTGTACTGCTCATCCCAAGCATGGCACATAATGGCTTCTATAGGCTCTAGGTACACAGAATTTGGCTATTTAAATTAGGCAGTTTGTAAATATACTGTATGTTACCAGATTTGCCCATCACTTTGGGTTGTGCTCATTTATTAGGGGTACATTTCTGGGGGTCTCTTTAATTCTGTCAATGTGCTGCTTGTGTTACTTGTGTTTCTTTATGGAGCTGTAGCTCTCCCTTCTGCAAGTCCTCACCCCCAATGGAGCTATCCTGCAGGACTCAGTTTCAATGGGGCTGGGTTCCTCCAACCACCGAATCAGTCAAATGCGCACACACACACAGATTAACGTGACATGCCTGACCCAGTTGGGTTAATCAGCATGGACAGGTTGACACCCTCATATGCCAGGAATCAGTTCATTAAGATAACAATAAAATGCAGTCAGACACAAGCCCATAGGTGAACAGAATACCTCTGAATCCAGATGGGTGTCCAGTTGACACCCTCATGGGCCGGCATTCAGTTCATTAGGGCATGTCTGAGCCAAACTGGGTCAATCAGCCTGTACAAGCTGATCCCCTTATGTGTCTCAAACTCAGCATGTCCCAATCTTTTGCCCTAACTGTCCTAGTAGTAACCCCTTTGATGAGCAGACCCCACTGTGGTTTTGGGCATTACAGGAATCTTTGGCATAGGTAAAAGAACCGTTGCTGCAGAGCAAATGGGGAGGTCGAGGGGAAGAAAGAGTAGGTGAGGTTCATAGAAAAAGTATAGCAACCAGCTTGACCATAAAAGTTATTTATTGCCAGGTATATGAACTTTTGATGATACCAGTAATAATAGCCATACGAGAGAGAGACAACTAAACAGTTACAATATTACATAGGTTCAATTAGGGTTTTGAGGAAGTTTAGCTTGAGTTTGATTAGCAAAAGTCAGGTTTAGAAAGCTGTGTCTGGAATAAGAGAATAAGAGAATAAAAGTCAGGTTCCTAGAATCAGAGAGAGAGAGGGAGAGAGACAGAGAGAGAGTTGGGCTCTCACCACTCAGTGAAGCTTGAACCAGTCAAGGTTCCCAGGTGTTGTTGGATCTGGCAGACAGGCAGAGTCCTCAGCACAACCAGTGGAGGGATTCCAGGCAGAAAAGGAGTGGAACTGATGCAGCTTTGGATCCAAGCACCAGGACAGAAACTTGAGCTTGGGTCGGGGTTTTGTAGGGAACTAACAATGGCTCAAGGGAGAACACTAGGTTTGTTTAGGGGTAAACAGCAGTTTACATGCTGGATAATAGGAATTGATCACTGCTGGCTATAGGTGACATTACTCTAAGGGAGCTCACAATACAGACAGGAAGATTCAGCGTTTTGGATACCAATAGAGGAATTATTACTAGAATTGGTCTGATAAATGCTGAGCTGGGTGTGTGTAGATGTGGGCTGATTAGCATTTGGAGCAAGGATTCCCCATCATGCAGTTCTCCCCTGCTTTTCTGATCCCAGAATTCAGTGGTCCTTGCTTTGGAATCTCTGTTCTCCATCCTGAATGCTAATGAAGGTGCATGCCTGTCCCATCTCCTATTTCAAAGAGTTGTCATCTGGATCCATCTCGGATGTAAATAGTTGCTTCACTCTTGTCACCCTTGTCTGGAGGGCTTTAGGTGTGTCTCCCACTGCATTTTCTTTGTCTTCTGTAAGTCCTTCCTCTAATCAGTTCTTGTTCAGGCAGAGGTGGGCAGGGAGAGATTTCTTTGCGAGTCAGACAGGCTGCGTCCTGTGCCAGCGTTCCCCAAGAACACGGAGCTGAGAGGTAACAAGTAGCCTTGATCAGTGTTGGTTTCTGATGGATCATTTAACTGATTTACTCTCTTGTTGGTTGCCCTTTGATATTTCTGCCAATCTGCCTTCCAAAAGCTCCAGCTTGGAACTGGCCTGGATGATGTGGACTGAAAAGTCATATTGTTAATGCTAATGAACGAGGGTCTGAGCTAAGATAATGGTAACTTGTCAAGTACTTTTCTTATTGATGTTTTACTCGAGTTGCCCTTTCACTGGGCAAGATCTAGGTTTAGTCTGAATGTTCTAACACGCAGAGTGGAAGGTACATGGCTCCTTCAGGTCATACATGAGGGTTATATCATTCAGGCTTACCCAGAGACAATCATTTCTACTGTTAATGGGGTAACCCCAGTCTTGATGTTGGCAGCGAAAGTCACCTGTATATAAGGTCATCTGGTCAGAACTAGGCAGGGATGTGATTGACAACATGGCAGAGGGTGGCTTGTATATGTTGATGATGATTATGTCATTGACCTGGACAGCCATGTCATTATATTATGTGTGACAGGCTAGCTGGCAGTGACCTAGCCCAGGGGTTTTGAAAGGGCAAAAGATGATTGGAGGGCTTGGGATTCCCTTTCCTCACCAATCTGGTGATGATTTGGCCCAGCGGTTTTGAAGGGGTAAAAGATGATTGGAGGACTTGGGATTCCCTTTCCTCAATCAGGCCCAGAGATTCACCCCTCATGTCCCCTGATTGGCCCCTTGGGTCACCTGGAGGGGGATAAAAGGGGTAGCATGGCTGACTCAAGGAGAGACCAGCGAGGGACTATGAGGAAGGAGCTTCGAAGAGCTGGCAAGAGCTGAGCCAGTGGGGTGGAAGCAGTTGCCCCAGAAGAGCCTGAAGGAGCAGGACCTGCAAGCAGCAGTTGGACCCTCAGCAGCACGGTGTGTGGCCGGCAGAAGAGGCGTCCTGCTGGACTCCAGGATCCCCTATGAGAGGCTGTGGCCAGCAGGAGGATCTGAGCAGCGACCTGAGGGGTCCCAGCTTGGCTTCCAGCTCCTCCAATCAGAGGCCAGGCAGCTCAATGTGAGGCCGGGGCTCCAAGAAGGTCAAGACCCCTAGCAGCTTGGAGCAGTACCAGCAGTGGTGGCTGTGTGGCAGTGTTCTTGCCATTGTGGGGTCCACTATACCCCCCTGATTATGCCTGTTATGTTCCCTCCATAAAAGGTATATGGTTAAGTCCCCAGTGGTGGTCTGCCTCTGCTCTATAGGGGGAGGAGAGTCCCTACACCTCCCACAGTGCTTGTGCACCTGCTCTGATCCCTTCAATTGGAGAGGGGGTACCTTTTGGAGTACCGCCCAGGTTACAGATATCATTGACCTGGACCAGTTCCTAGAATGGTGCTACCAGTTTAGTCTATAGCAACAAGCATAGCTGTTTACAAAAACCTGAATCCTGTTGTTGTTACTTGCATCCAACCCAAGGTAGTGAATTATGAAAGATGCTTTTATCATAAGAACTCAAATCCATTTCCTTTAAGTGTCTACCCATGTCAGGAGAAAATAAACCTACTAGAAAATAGAAAACTTTCAGGTCTGAAACAAATTTAGGATCAGAAAACATGGGATTCCTTAGTCAACAAGTCCTGTTCCTTCACTGGCAAGTATATCACACAATCTTGTTCAGTAATTTATCATGTTTATTAACTTAACATTTTTAAGTTGTTTATCCCCCTCCCTATTCCCAGTGAAAGGCTCTTCCAGGACCACACTCTTCTGAGAATTAAAAGCCTTTCTCTGATTTCCAACCTCTGTATACTCATGGCCATTTTATGCCCATTTGATCTTGTGCCAGCATTATTAAACAGATCTTCTCCCTGGATAGCATTTATCCCTTCATATATATTTATAGACAAAATTGTATTCTCTCAGTTGGGCTAAATATGAACACATGAGAACAGGACAAGAAAGGAGCTCCTGGATCACCGAGTCCAATCCCCTGCTATTTCAGGCTTCATCCCTTTTGGAAACTTACTGAGTTTCATCTTAAAAGTAACTAGGATTTCCTCCCACCCCCACTACTCCTCCTATAAGGTTGTTCCAGGATCTCACTGCTCTAATGGTTAGAAACATTCTCACTTCCTTAGGAAATTAATTCAAAGGCAGGTTGTACCCATTTTTCTTGTGCCAGCATCACTGTTGATTTGAAATAGCTTTTTCTCTTTTCCCGCTGTTTATACACTGAATTTATTTACAGAGTCAGATCACATCTCTTCTCAGCCCTCATTTTGCTAGATTAAACAAGCCAAGCCCTTCTTGTTTCCTCTTGTATGACAAGTTCTTCATTCTCCTGATCATTACAGTAGCCCTCAGCTGCCCCTGCTCTGTTTTAAATTCATCCTTCTTGACCAGAATTGCACACCATATTTGAGATGAGCTCTCAGTAGAGCATCGTACAGTGGCACTAATACTTTCCTGACTCTATAGGAAACATCTCTTTTTTAATACAACCTATAAATGCACTTGCTTTTTTCATGGTTGCATCATACTGGTGGCTTACAGGACACACCAAAACTGTAGACTCAAATCAGAACTGAGAAACATATTCCTTTCACCTGTTCCTGCACCACTTGCATCATCCCCAGAGATGAGGCAGTAAAGCCACCTTGAGGGAACCCACCAGTGCCAGAAACAGTGTTCTTGAGAGTGATAGTGCAGAACACCCCCAGGCTTGCTGCATTGCCTCCTTTCCCATTTTGGTGTGTGCAGACAGGAAGTGGGTGTGTGAAGCATGCCTCACTGTGGTGCTCTCAGGAATATCATAGAGGCAGTGGGCATGTGAATAGTCATTGTGTGATTATCCAGAATACTGAGGTCCTTCTCCTTCTCAGTTGTTCCCAGTTTATGAGATCCCAATGTACTGCTGCAATCTGTCATCAGGCCCTAGCTGCATGACCATGGGCACATCTACACTTGAGCTTTAATGCTCATTAGCCTATTTTAATGCACATTGAAGAATCACAGAAAACTATGTGCTCTTAAGTTAATGCTTATTAAAATAGGCTAATGCACATTTGTCTAGTACCTCACAATGGAAGTACTAGATTTAATGGGCATTACCTAAAGTGCATTAATTGAATGGGTATACGTGCTTGTGTTTATGCTATTGAATTTCATCCAGTTTCTAATACTCCCAGTCTTCATCCTGTTCTTCCTGAAGGGTACCCAAATCTTCCTCCTCTCTAACAACGATACCTCCTAACACTGTTTCAGCAACAAATATAATCACCACTTTTCTACTTTTGTGTCAGTCATTAATAAAAACACCAAATAAAAATTGGTCCTAAGAGTGGTCCCTGAGGAGCACTCTAGGGGTGTGTGTAGATGAAATGTGGGCCCTAAATTGAAGCGGTGGGTTTTTAAAAACACCGCTTCAATTTAGTGCCCTTTAAACCCGTGTCATGCACATACCCGAACTTACCTGCCTCTCCAGCGGCAGGGGTGGGAGGGTGAGTTGCCAGCAGGCAAAGCAGTCCCTGGGCTGCAGGGGGGGCACTGGTGCTTCCCTCCACAGCAGCAGCACACCACCACCCCGGTGGCACCCAGCTTGGCTGGTCCCGGGGGACACCGCAGTCATGGACAGAAGCACCGGGCCCCTGTGCAGCTCAGGTAAGCAGGCAGGCTCCAGGGGAAGGAAAAAAAAAATTTTTATTTATTTATTTATATATCAGGCTTGCCGCTTTTCTTGCTGCCAGACTGCCTGCATGGCCTTCCTGCAGAGCTCCTGAGCTGCACAGAGTCCAGTGCTTCGCTTCGCGGCTATAGGGCAGCAAACTAAAACTCCTCAGAGGAGTTTTAGTTTGCTGTGCCCCAAGTCATTTAAGGCGCATTACAGTAGCAAATTTTCTACAGTGGCTGGAATTACTGTGCAATACACTGCTGACACATGCAAACACTGACACCATTAAAGCAGTGCAAAAGCATTTAACCCACCTTCAAGTGTCATGCACGCATGCCCCTCGTTTTATCTACACGCGGCCTAAGTGACTTCCCTTCAGCCTTAGACTTCCCCTTTGAGCTTGACTCACTGCCATCTCCTCTTGAAACCATTCCTTTCCCACCTTTGAATTTCTTTACTAATCCGCCATCCTCTCTAACTCAGCTCAGTTTCCCATATGGCCCTGTTGTTGGCTGTCTCCAGATGACAGAAAAGCCCCTTTGGGATTGTTTGATGGTGAGATTCACCCTGGGAATGCAATGAGGATATGATGAATATCTTGGAAGGACTGGGAGATGTAGCTTCCTGAAGTGACTTGTAAATTGCCAGACAAGGAATATGGAAAGTGAATTGAAATGGTAATGCACTGATATGCAAGGAATAATATCTAGCTGCGTGCATGTGTGTGTTGAAAGAATAGTATATGCATAAAGATGCATATTCTCAGGAGAGCTTTGCATTTGTGTTCTTTGACATTTATCCATCAGTTGGACTGACCAGCCAACTGACACTGAACAAAGGCTATTGTTTCTATTTGGTTTTTACTCACTGGTGAACTTAGAGCAGTGGGACTATAAGAAGCACCCCTGGAAGGTAAAACAAGCATATAAAATGCTTTTTGGAAGTCCACGTAAGTGTGATCTACTGCATTTCTTTTCTCTGGAGAATGAATTACCTTATCAGATTAGCCTAGCAAGATCTACTTTTGATAAACCCACATTGCATTTCATCTTTTTTGCCACATATCTTCATTTATTGGGAGTTATGGTAGCAGCATGGTTCAAGTATAGCTCCAAAAGACTAAGTTTAGGCATTCCTTTAGAACTGTGCCAAAGGCTGCTCGGATCACCCCAAGGATAGATAGGTACCTTCTTATTCAAGCTGGGGAGTCAAAAGGCAGCAGACTACCTCACTGTCTGATGTGCCACTGGCTACACATAGTGGTGTCTCTTAATCACACTAGCCCATCAAGGCCTGAGCTGATGTTTTACCTTGGATTTGCCTTGTTGCCTTTCTTTGCTCTAATTCAAGATGAGTTTAAACTGGAACTAATTTCAGAGGAGAGCTCATCATGCCTCCCACAATGACATTAATATTTTTCTCTATGTATTCACTGAAGGTTTTTGGTCCTTTAGGAGGAAAACAACACTACATAACAGCTCATTATGTTCTTCTTGGACATTTAAGATTAAAAGTAGGAAAACAAAGCTAGAGGCAAGAAGTTGTCTGCTTAAGATATCTAAGTATCCATCCACATGAAAGTCAGGATGGCTTTTATATGCGACTTTGAGCACAGATGATGTAAAGTAGTACAGGCAGTCCTTGGACTTACGACACAATTGGTTCCTGAAAACTGGGTCTTAAATAGAAATGTTGCAACTCGAAACCAATTTCTCATAAGAAACAATGTTATAAATGGGGGATTGGTTCCTGAACCAAGGCCCGATACCCTAGTTTCACCAAAAATACTCCAGAATTTTATACTCAATCAATTATAGATGAGGAATATAGCTACATTAATATATTTATATTGTAAATAGCAATCATATTGATTTGGAAGGACTTCTTTGAGGTGACTGCTGGACTTTTTGAAGGGTTCTTGACTGGAGTCTTCTCAGGAGTCTTGGCTGCTTTCTTAAAGAAAGTGTCCAAGGAGGATTGGACAGATGTTCTCCAGGGAGATGAGCAATGCAGCAAACTTGTTCACTGGAATGGCATTGCATTCGATCAAGCATTGTAAGTTGAAACTGGCATTGTAAAGTTGAAACAGGGCATCAATTTATAAACCTTGTAAGTGAGAAACGTTGTAACTCAGAACGTTGCAAGTCGAGGACTGCCTGTATTCTATTTTATATGGTGCCTTTCCAACTCAGGGAGTCTTAAAGTGTTTTGTGGGGAACCACTTCCCTGATGAGCTGCATTTAATGAATTATACCTCTACCCAGACAGTAAATGAGCTGTGAGAGAGTAATTTGCACACAGACCACTACAATACATTAAGTACCTGAAGCCTACCAGGATTATCTAGTGTACATAACTTCTGTGAGAGTCAGCAAGTCATTTACATCCATATCCACAATGCAACTCAGATGGAAATTAGGGAGCTAAATTCAAGAGCACTCTCTACAACACCCCTTCACCCACCTAACTCTTTTCATACTCCTGTGCAAACACAGCTCTGATGCTATGAATTTCCAGAACTATTTCAGTCTTCTCAGGGACAAGCACCTTGATGCCTACCTTCTGCCTCATACTGATCAGGATCCTCAAATTAGACAATTCCCCACCCATCTCACCAGAGGGTGCCTGATCCATCAGGCATGATAAGAGCAAGCCAAATGCACACCCACAGAAGTAGAGCACCTGCTGTTTTGCTCCCAAAACATGGTTCAAGGAAGAAGTACTGATGCTGCTGCATTTCCCCATTATACAATAGCCTAATCATTAGAGGACTCACCTAGGGTGTTAGGGTGTGGGAGAGACAGATTCAAGTCCCTCTGCAGTTTGATGAAGGGTTAAACCCATGTCTTCCATTTCCCAGGATAGTGCCTGTGACACAGGACCACCCTTATCCTGCCTGCACTCCCAGTTCTCTATATAACTCCCATCCCCACCTCTCCATTTATCTTGCCTGCCACGCTTCAATGTTCCTTTGATATTAATTGGGAGGCCACTCCAGAGTCCTGGAGTGCTCTCACTGTCCTCTGTCAATCTAACTGACCCCTCTGAGTCCTTAGCTTGCTACTTTTTTCCTCTGTAGGTGTCTCTCTTCACCCCAACAGTCCTACAGCCACACCTGCTCCTCTGGTATACAACTAGTGCAAAAAAATGCAAGCAGCTGTTTTAAACTCAAAGTCCTCCCTTTGAGCCATCATACCACTACCAGGCTACCTTTCCACTCTCCGACTTCTTCCACCCTGGGGATACCGGCCATGGCCTGCAGTCCTCAGGCCCCACCAGCCTGAGCTGGCAGGAACTCCTCTCTGTAAAGAGTTCAGAGCTGTACTCCCTTCTGCCTCAGGGACCCAGGATTATATCCACTGGCTCCTCCCCTTCCAGATAGGTGATCTCCTGAGCAGTCACAGGTGTGCCCCCTGAGCCTCCAGAGCAACTTACTGCTATTTCTCCAGTCAAGCAGTAGTAGGGTTCCTGTTGCCTGACCTGAGCAGGCTCTGCTCTACTATCCTACTGTTAGGCTGCTAGCCCTGCAATAGGCACTTGCAGCCTATGGTCCCCGACAGCCTGCTCCATTGCAACTAGCCCTTAATGTGTATTCTTCCTCCCACCTGCAGACACCCCTGCTGCAGTATTTCCCTTAAGGTAACAGTAATCCCAGGGTCACTTTTACAGTGCCCTAATTACCAAGCTGTGGGCAATTCTGGAGAAGGTGGACACTCAAAACCCTTCCTACTGAAGCTATTTGCAGAAAAGAATGGGGCATTCCATGGGCCAGACAGAGGGACCTAGCAGGGTCGTGACTGTGTATCCTAGTCAGCAGGCTACAGAGGTGAGGCGAGAACCTCACTGGTGAAGCTACTTACTTAGGAAGAGAGGAGATGTAGGTTAGGAAGATTGGAGCAATGGACTGGAAGGGGTCTCCTGTGTCACTGAGCCAAGTCTCCTGCATTTGCAGTCCTCAAGGAATTCCTCAAATGGCCACTTCGCCTCACCTCTGTAACTTGTTCATTCATTGTAAGAGCAGCTAATAGGTTTAGCTGGGAACAATTCTGGATTGGCTTCTGCTATATTTATTAGAAGAGGACAATGTTCTGAATAAAACTTTGCTTTCAGTTCAGCTTCCAGAAGGTGCAAAGTCAGGCAGAGAAATATGACTGCAATAGAAGCCAGCTGCTAATTTGGAGTAAATTGTCCTAGCCCTACTGATTTCAGGGAAGCCCAACTGCACGGGTAAAGGTTTGGCCTCACCTATTGAAATAACCATGACCATCTTCCCTCACAGCAAACTTGGCAAACCACTAAGATGCCACTCAGGTCATTCAGCAATATAGCTTTGCCTCAAATGGCATAGATGGGAATTAAGCACATTCTTTGAGCAGAGAACGTGGTCTCATGTGTTTGGTGTCCTTCATCCCTCTTAATAAATGTACTGACTCATCAGATATACTATACCTTACATGAATATACAGATATACTATACCTTACCTTGCATGGTGCCCCAGTTTCCCTTTGAATGTTTTATAGATAATTAATATCAATGCATGAAACACGTGTTCATGTTTCAAGCAGTTAGAGAAGCATTATACTGTATAATGTAAAACATGCTCTGGAGTTATGGATATATTTTGTTGTAGAGTAAGGAAATAATTTGTAATCCAGTTCCCAACTGCTTGCTTGACTGGGGTATTTGGGTCACAGGGAATTCAGTGGGTAAGTTTTTGCTCTTGTGTTTCAATTATTTTTTAAAGCACCAAGGATTGGCAGAAGCGAATATAGAACTCAGGAGTGTAATGAGGGGTGGGCAACTATGGCATGAGTCCCAGACATCCACTTGAAGGACTGCCCTGGCACCATTTCCAGCCAAGGTGCAGACACTAGTAGTTATGTCTCTGTATGAATTATCACCTCTAGCACTGAGAACAACAGGGCAGAGATGCTGCCTGAGAACATCCATTGCCCTGTCTTACCTTTTTATTCCAATAAGGGAATTGGGGTCACGTTCTTCCCAGACATGCACCCAACACAACCACCTTATGGTTGATGAGCTTGGATGGAAGGCATGATGATTCTAGGCAAGATTACTTTCATTCTCATCTCAGAAAAATGGTTTCTTTGATGCCCTGCAAAAAACTCCCCAAAACCAAAAAAATAATGCTATACAGGTAATTTCTGCCATGACCTTTGCAGCTAAATTTTCAATAGCTAAAACTACTGCCAAATCAAAGCAGCTGGGTACAGTCAATTTCTCACATGAATTTGCTGCATTGCGGGATAAGAGTGGGAAGTGCTATTTTATCTCCAGATGAAATAACACGCTACCTACGTGTTTCCACAAGCCACCTTCTGAAGTTTCATGGACCCATGTGGATGATCATGCTATTTTTGCAGCTCCTAACATAACATCTGGTTTTCATTTTCTTTCGCCCTCTTCCAGTGTGTATCTGTGTCTCTGGAAGGTAGCTTTGTTTGTCATTTTAAATGCTTTATGACAGTGAATAGTTTCACAGAAAATTCTTAAAGAAAGGGATAACGTGATAAATGCCACAGTTTCTTTTGATAATTTGCCAGGCCTGCTGTTTACTTACAGAGTCAGATGCTGAATGAGCAGGTTTCCTGGTTCAAGGTGACAGGTCAACCTGAGATGCTCTTTGTTACATTCATTTTCTGTTTGTCAAGCATTATACAAAGGTGTTCTGAAGAGTGGGTTAAGAAAGCCCCTAAAAAATCAGGGCCAGACATAACATTGTTCAATATCTGGCTCAAAATAAAAAAGGAAGAGCAGCTTCTCCCAAAGGATAATAAATAGATGGAGTACATTATCAGCAAAGTTACTGAAGCAAAGAGTCTAACAAATACCTCAGATTTTCTTCTAATGGAAGGTGTTGGTGTTTGTAGAGCAAAAATGCATCAATACTGAAAAGAGAAAAAGCACAGGAAAAGTCAAAGGTGCCAAATGGCATTTTGTGTTCCTAAAATGCCATTATGCTGGACTTCTTGTGAATGCATCAAAGTGCATCTTGCTGGAAATAACCATCGTTCCTATTCTTTGTAGTGGAAATGTAACATATAGAACAATTCTAAGTGTGAGTTTGAACCAAACCCTAGGTCAAAGAATCATAGAGAAAGAGTTGGAAGGGACCAACCCCCTGCCAGAGGCAGGATCATCCCTATCCAAACCATCCTACACACATCCATAATTTAACCTCTTAGTAAAACTACCTTCAACATCGACACAACACAAGACACAATACCCTAACGTGCCACAACTAAAGCAGGTTTAACGTGGCAGGCAATGTCCTGCTTCTGTAAAAGTTGTTAATATAAGTTCAAGAGATTCCAGATAGAGGGCCATGCCCCCGATACAAAGGAGGACAAAAAAAACCCACAGTCAGTATCAATCTGATCATGGGGTAAAATTCCTTTCCACCCCCAAATATGATGATTGGTCTGACCCTGGTCACAGGGGCAGGACCCTCTAGCCGGGAGCCTCTGGCTTTTAAGTGCCAGCTGGAGCATTGGCACATCCCAGTCAAAATACCCAGTATTAGCTGCAGCCAACACCCAGTGCCCCTGAGTAAAGCTCAGTAAAATATAAGTCCTAATTTTACATCTGGATCTGAGTCCAGAATATGGCAAAGAACTAGTTATTCAGATGCATTATTTAGAAATAGACTCAAGTTGTGAACTCAGCACCAAGGTTTAGATCAAGATTTGGTGTCATACCCTGCATTTGGGTAAAGTCCATTTCTAAAAAAATACTTATAATAAATATTAATTAAATCAACACTTTCAAGCTGGAACTAGAAAAAGAAGCACTGAACTCTGTATACCATTCTTTTCTATCACTTTGTGAAATTTCTATTGCAACCATTAGTCCATAATATAACCACGTAAACCTTTTCAAGCCTCTCCGTGTCATATAAGCATCCCCAAAGTCTCAGCAACAGGACCTTCTGGAGTAGAACCAAGTCATCAGCAGAGCTGTGCAGAGGAAGCTGCCATTAAACCCAGCACTTTGCTTAAGACAAATGCTGGTATCACATGAACATTAAAATCCACTGCATGTTAGGTAGTATCAAGGCCCATCCCATGTTTTATCTAACATGTTTAAATAAAGCACCAGTCCTTGGGGAATCTAAATGTGGCGCAGAATTAGAGAGCTGAAGAACCCACAATAGGAAATGTTTCCTTATACTGAATAGTAGTCTCTTTTCATAAACAGCTCCATTTATTTGAATGCTGGCGTAGGAAGTGTATTCACACTGTCCTACATCTTTATCCTTGGAACAGTGAGGCATATGTTTGTGCACATGCAGATTTTTTTTTAAACACATGGGAAAAAGAAACTGAAAAAAAATGTAGGTTAGTAACAATGAATTAACTTTTGTGCTGAGGGACTGACTGGTTTACTTGTTCTCAAGTCTGCAGCAAAATGCTGCGTGCCTCAGTTTGAGTTTTGTTTGCTTCCTCCCTCAAATATTTGTAGGTTTCAAAGGTCTCAATTGTTAGTGTCAATTTTACATCCATTTACCTACTGATTTTAATTCACCGAGTCATCTGTGGAGCAGCATGTATTATCTGGAGATGACTTGCCAAGAGCCAACCATAATTACTCAAACTTACAAATTATAGCATCTCCTCCCTCAAGCAATGTTTCAAATATTAAATACTGCTGACTTAAGACACCTCTAAGATCAGATCTTGAAAGCAGTTACCTTCCTGTTGAACTCTCTCCCCCCTGCCCTCCATCTTCCTCAGTAATGAGGGAATGAATGACAAGCTGGGTATGCTGCTCTTACATGCATGTTTTGGACTCTTTGGCACTCAACCCTATCAATCAATCTTTCCAATCAACTTTTGTCAAAGGTTTATCAAGCTAACTTCAAAGACATCTTTTTTAGTTTAAGGCTTGCACCTTTCAGTCTTAGGCATGAACAACTGGTGCCTCCCACGACTGGGGGGCACCATGGCGGCGAGTGGCAAGTGGGCACCACCCACAACCAGTGTCAGCAGCAGCAAATGGGGACTGCCTGCAACTGGCGGTGGCTGCATTGGCAACAGGGTGAGGCAGCCACCCACAGAAGCTGGCGACAGCTTCACTGGCGGTCAATCTCGGGGCGGGGGGGGCATGTGCCCCCTCCATGCGTCACCTATGGTCTTAGGCTTAGGGTATAGGGCACCAATGCCTGTGCTGTTATTGCCCTACACCCCATTAATAAACACCAGGTATGGGAGAATCTGGGAATTTATGGGGCACAGGTTTGGTGGGGCAGTAGTCCCCTGTGATAGTGACCCCACAGGTGAGTTAATAGTGACCCTGTCAATGTTGTTATATATTACAGAGAAAAAGATACAGGTCCGACTCACCTGTTAGTAGGCCAGATCCATTGAGCTGAGCAGCTAACAGTGAGGAGGGTTGGAGGCAAGCCTGAGGTATTGCATAGCCATGCAACTCAGCAGGTCCTTCACATAGGCCTGTGGGCTTCATGGGTTTCCTGCGAATCTCAGTTTCACAAACAAATTTAAGTTTAGGAGCAGCAAGATTTCAGACACCTCTCCTCAAAATTTCCTGTTGCCTGATTTAGACCTACCCATCTCAGCCTGCTGAGTCCTGGGCCCTGAGTTTCTCCATTTAAAGTATTAGGAATGGAGACACCCAACTTGCATTTGTGGATTCTCTCCATAAAATCTAACTTTTTGGTGCAGGGACACTGTGCCACGATGCCAAAGTTCCTTCTCCCTTCTGGCCCTTATTCTCACTCTCTGCCCTCAGTTCCCATTTTAATATGGGATCTCTGCACCATTTACATAGAAAAGAGGACTTTTAACCCAGTTACAAAGGAAAGTCCTTGTTAGGTCATCTGCTCTTCAGCAGAGTCCTATGCATCCTAGTCTGCCCACACTGGTGGCGGGGGAGGGTAGTAGGAAGCTGGGAATGGCATCAGCCACCCCTACAGCGTGGGTGGCTGCTCCTGCACCCCCTTTGCCAAATCCTGGATCTGGCCGTGAGGGCAGGGGCTCTTGTTTTGTTGGCACATTCTACAGCACCATGAATATGGATAGGGCTCAGTTTGTCTTAATAGTCACTGAAATATCTGGTGATTTTATAAGATGCAGAGACAGCTAAAAAGTAATCACACACAGAAGCTGTGGGGCTAAACTCTGCCCTAATTTACACCTTGCAGTGTTCAACTGGGGCTGAACTTAGTCCACTATGTCTGTGCCAAAGAAACTAGCTTAGAGGGACTGAAAGCAATTCTTTGTATTTATAAACAGAGGCAGGAGCATTTGCACTTAGAATTCAATTAAGAAAACCCTTCCCATTAATTTTTTATTTTACAAATTGTATAGGCTTGTTGAGAGCTCAGTTCATGCATTTTTGTTCCTCAGGTAGATTCCTAGAAGTCTCTAATTAAAACGAGATGTGAAGGATTAGTTAACTAGGGCTTTGGTAATCAGAGACAGAGGTCACTGGTTTGACTACTTTTTTCTGCTTGCTTCTATAAATTGATGTTCTTGCTTTGTGTAAATCCATTTCACTCACCGATTGCCTCTTCCTCACAGCAGAGGTCTTGCAGATAAAAGGCACCAAGGTTCTCTGCAGTGTAGTGTAGATTAAATTTTCATCTTCTTGATTTTTTTCCCCCACCAGCCTGTTTAAGAAAAAATACTTGCAGTCATTTAAAATGCTACCTTTGGAAGAAAATGTTTAAGATGAAACTTAATTAATTCTGTCTTTAATGCTAAATTATTAATACCAGTGCACATACAGATGGCTGGCATGGAAGAATGCTGGTTCACTCTTATTTTTATTACTTTTGACAGTTATATCTATTGGAATTTCTTTTTAAAAGTAGCCACAAACAAATTTGCCCCTGCTCTGGCTCAGTGGCTTTTGGGAATCAAACAAACCAAAAAGATGTTCCTTGGACTATACAGAGAGGTCTATGAAGGTTAGTGAAAGTGCTTGAACTGGGAACTGGATGATACTCCCATGTTTAGCTTCACTCTCAGGCTTTTCCTCACACCCATAAGAAGTGCTTGGAAGTTCTCTAGCTGCCTGCCTTGATGTTGCCCCATCACTGTCATATGAGTTCTCAGTGCTGCTCCAACCCTGTTAAAATGTCACAGGTATCTTTCAATGTAGCAGGTTACTCCATGTGCAACTTTCACATGTATATCAGAGGCCATTGCTCATTCAAGTCAGTGAGAACCTTGCCATTGAGTACAAGGGGGCTGGACCAGCTTCCCTGTGTGATGGCTTAGTAGGAAAAACAAAAATAGTAAAGGAGAGCCCGCACATCCAGTAATACAATGTAGTCTGAAAGTGTCTGTGCCTAGTGAATATTCCACTGGTGTCACTGACTGACTTGGGCACTAATGAAATACTGAGCTTTTCACCCCAAGTTTCTCCCAGCTGTGCTGCTGGTTGTCTCAAGAAACAGACCAAGGTTAGCCCTGGGATAACTTCTTATCCCCTCAAGCCTCAGCTCCACTGCCCTTAATCCCAACCGCACAGCTGCAGCAGGGGAATATCTGCCAGCTCCAGGTAATTTCCTCTTTGGTTGTGAAAGAATTGTAGCTTCCCCTTGATGTAGAATGCGCTACCCTGAAATATCAAATTGCCCGAATATCACACTTTACCATACGCAATCAGTACAGAAACAAAGCAATGTCATTTATCTGGACTTCAAGAAGGACTTTGACCTAGTTCCTGATGATGTCCTCATGGTTAAGCTGGGGAACTGTGGCTTAGATCATCATACAGTCCGATGGCTAGGCAACTAGCTACTGGGTTGGACCCAAAGAGTACTAGTGCAGGGTGACCAATGGAGTCCCTCAGGGCTCAGTACTCGGGGCAGTACTCTTTAACATTTTCATCAACGATCTAGATTTGGAAGTCAGATATGAACTAGCCAAGTTCACGGATGATACCAAATTATGGGGGAGGGATGTCACATCGCAGAACAGGCTGGGGATACAGGCCGACTTGGACACACTCTGAAGGTTGGACATCCAAAACTGGATGGCCTTTAATACAGAGAAGTGTAAGGTGCTGCACCTCGGTAGGAAGAACCCACAGCACACTTTCAGGCTTGGCAGTGCTACGCTTGCCAGCACCACAACTGAAAAGGACTTGGGGGTCTTAATGGACCACAAGATGGCCAATGTGATGGGGTGGTGGTCAAAGCTAACCAAACTCTGGCGAGCATCCACCAATGCATCTCAAGCAAAATCAGGGAAGTCATCCTCCTACTTTACTCGGCCCTGGTGAGACCGCAGCTGGAGTACTACATCCAATATTAGACCCCCCACTTCAGGAAGGATGTGCAGAAGCTTGAGAGAGTCCAGAAGAGAGCCACTCATGTGATCCAAGGCCTGGAGGGAAGGCTGTATGAGGAGTGGCTGAGGGACTTGGGACTATCAGTCTGGAGAACAGAAGGCTCAGGGGGGACTTGGTGGCAGCCTACAACTTCATAAGAGGGGTACATAAGGACCTGGGAGAACATCTGTTCACCAGAGCTCCCCAAGGGATAACAAGGTCTAATGGCCATAAACTCCAGGAAGGCCAATTTAGACTGGATATTAGAAAAAAGTTCTTTACGGTGCATGTGTATTCTAGGGTCTGGAACAAACTCCGCCCCCCCCCCCCCCCCCCCACGGGGGGGAACAACACCACCTCCGCTTCTTCAAAAAACAGCTGGATATATTTCTTGCTGGGGTCACTTGATCCCAGCTGACTTCCCACCTATAGCGGGGGAGGCTGGACCTGATGATCTCTTGAGGTCCCTTCCAGCCCCTAATGTCTATGAAATCTATGAAACAAATGGAAGCCCCTTCTAGCCTGACTCACAAGGTCCCTTCCAGTCCTACTTTCCTATGATCCCACAGGAGAAAAGGATGCTACAAGAAAATTAACCATGTAGTTTGAAGACAGAACAAAAAGACACGTTAAGGTTCTTACCCTCTCATCTAGCTACAATATTGCCCCTCTAAGAGTCCTGCCAGTGTTTCGGAGCTCCTCCAAAGCCTGGAATAATCCAAAAACCACAATAATCTCATAGGTAGTCCCTTAATGCTTCCAAGTCAGCCACCACTCCTGATCAGCATGGTCTCCATTGCTGATAAGTAACAATCCTCCAGAAATTTCTTTTCTTCCTGGGACATCTGGAATTCCTTTATCTACTGGCCCATTTCTCTCGGATGCCTTCACTACTGTGACATGCAGAAAATATACCTTGGGTGCCTGCCCATTCCAACAATAGCCCCTTCTACCTGTATTTGGGAGTGGCAATCATTCTTGCTCTAATAACATAAATGGCAAGGGATACTTAGCAGTTTTGCCTACTTCCTTTGCCTTAAGTATGCGTTCCTCAGTTCTTTTGACTAAACCATGTCCAAAATCATAAACATACATAAAGGGCACATCTACATGTGCATTAGATTTAGTACCTCCAATGTGAGGTACTAAAGAAACAGGCATTAGGCTGCCTTCATGCACAGTAATGAATGCACATGGTTTTGAAGTGCTGCTTAATGCACAGTAGCCTATTTTACTGTTCATTAGCATAATTGCATGGCTTTAAGTGACACTTTAATGTGCAGTAAAATAGGCTACTACACATTAAAGTGCACGTGTAGATGTGCCCAGTGACAACATAACATAATCTATAGTGATACAAGGAATGTAAATGAATACAACATTGGCTTTTCAACAAGACTACAACTGCCATATCAGAAAAACAAACTTGACAAAACATGCATGTCATCCCACAGACACCTCAGAATGAGGGGTTTGTGACAGATGGCTTATATGAAATGAGTTGTGGGGCTCTGGTTCTAACTGAAAAGATGTATGGTTATCTTAAATTAGTTTCTGTATTGATGAACCTACCATTACTGTTGGCAGCCTCAGCAGTGACCAGGAAGAGAAGGAGCAGGGCAGATGAGTTACCCTCTAACCCTTCAGGTGAGCTCAGTGCTCATGGTTTTGTTACTAGACAATCTAGGATTAAGAGCAGAGATTGGGATGTGCTTGCTTGTCTCCTCAGTCCCATTCTCTTTAGCTTGGATACTAAAGAATGGTACTTAATTTTCAAATGTACACCTTAGGGAGACAGAGCCTTCTGAGAGGTAGAAAGGATATCACCGAGGCCAGTTGCCTCAAAAATAGCAAGAAAGTCTGAAAAGCTGATCTACAGGTACCTGGACACTTCCAGGAGTTGGGTACCCTTCCTTACAGGATTTTAATGCTTCAGAAGAAGCATGTTCAGGAAAGGAAGCAATGATTGTGATTACTTTTAATAATAGTTCATAAATATTTTAATTTTGTTAGCTCAGAGTGTACACCAAAACCTGACATGATGAGGAGAGTTTCAAAACAAGCAAGGAACAAAATACAGAGTTGCACAATTCTTAAGAGTGTACCGGGATTGTCTACTATGAGATTTATTTGGGATTAGAATGATGCAAGAATGTTTTCCAATCCTACAGAACAGACGGGAAATACAGGACTGCTTTAGAGGAATGTGCTGTAAATCACTGCCACTCCCATGACTGTTTCGGGAAGGTCTATCATCACGAGTAAAACTGCAAATCACAGAAAGCCTTTTGAAAGGTAATTGGACAGGACTAGATTCTGAGTAGCCCTTGTACATTGTGTACCCATGAGTGGGAGAATACAGGGCTTCTCCCATATTGAGAAACACAGACAAGGCCAGCAGTGTTGCAGTCCTTATGGTCAAGTATCTTGCCCCTCATAGTAACTGACATCTGTACAAGGTGGGTATGAAATTTTCATCAGCATTTTCCCCAGCAATAAAAAACCTCTTGGCTAAGGACAGACATTACACAAACTGGTATAAGTTGTTGGAAACTAGTTTAAAACTCTAACAGAACAGAAGTTGAGTACATATAGACTGGTTTCAAAATGGCCAAAACCAGTGTAGGATAGAGCTGGATGGATGTAGTATCAGACTTAACTGATTTAGGTTAAACTGCACCCCAGATCCCCTCCCAACACAAGTTAAGTCTCAGTGCCCAAGCACTCTGCTGCTCCTGACAATTGTTTGGCTCAACCACCTAAGTGTAAAATTGTAGGGCACCTATACACGTGTGGAGGCTGCTCTGATGCACTGGAATTTCATCACATTGGAGTAGACACAATTAAGCAAGTCTGCTGAAACATGACAATTACCACGTTCCAGCAGCCTCCTATGCCTCGTGTATCAACATCCCTGCACTTAAAAATGGCCACTCTCAGAGCCTCTCTAATTAAAGCACCACCCCTTCTCACTCCCAGAGCATGTGTAGAAGTGCCCTTAGTTGCTATTCTGTATCTACATCAGCCATATAAAAGAAGAAGTCCCCCAGCATCCCAGGATGTATTGCAGCACCCCTCCCGCTAGCCCCCCTCACATGTCAGGCAGGCTAACCTCCACACCAGCTTGTCTGCTTCAGCCAAACTGAGTGGTCCCACCCCCTGCTGTCACAGAGCTGAGGCAGCCTCCCCAGCCCTGCTGGGGGCAGCATAGAGCTGGAGAAGCATGGGGCTGGACCCAGTTGGGGTTTCCACGGGGGGGGGAGGTCCCCCAATGTGGGGCTTTCCCCTCCACAGTTCAACTGCCACAGCCCCAAACCCTTGCTGGCTCCCCCCAGCTCTCAGTCACAGGGGGCTGGGCAGAGGGGGAAGAATGGACCTCCCACTCTGGCCCCAAGCCCGAGTTGGGGTTTGCATGGAGGATAGGGAGGGGTGAAGCCCCTGAGGTGGGGACTTTCTCCCCTGTAGCACAGGTCTGCTAGCCTGCGAATGCCCCAGCCCACCACTTCAGCAGCCCCCAGCCTGTCAACTATGGTGGCTTCCCCCCCACCACTGTGCAGACCCTGGGTGGGGGGCCAGAACGGGATCCCATTCCTCCCCACCTACTCCCCCACCCCCATGGCTGACAGGCGGGGGCTGATGAGGGGGTGGGGCTGGGGCATTCACAGCCTGATGGATCCATGCTGAGAGGGGGAAAACCCTCTACTCATTGTGCAGACCCCAGCAGGGAGATGCGGGGCTGGGGCAGGGGAATCCATTCCCCCTCCATATTCCTACCTCACCCTCACGGCAGAGAGCAGGGGGACCAGGGGCTGGTGAGGGGGCAGTGGGGCATTTGCAGCCCAGTGAGCTAGGACGTGTGCACGAGTGCCCTCTACCTTTCTGGCCTTGGCCAGTGCAGACATCTTCCTGCCTTAGCCAACTGATAAGTGAACTTGTATTCTGTTAGTTAACAGTCCAGTCTATGCAGCCTAGAGAAAGCTGCATATATTGAATTGATTCCTCCTCAGGCTAAACTGTTTAATCGCAGCTGACTCTGGGCCAAAACCAAGACCACCCTGACCTCCGATCACTAAACTCCAATATACCGATGATGCTGCATTGTGTGCCGACTCGGAAGCTGATCTTCAGGCAATTGTGGACATCTTTACCAAGGCATACAAGAAAATAGGAGTGATGCTTAACATTCAGAAGATTAAGGTCCTCCACCAACAAACACTGAATGAACTGGCCAAAGCTCCAGGAATCCAGATTCACAGTGAGACTCTGGAGAACATTGAGTATTTCTCATACCTTGGAAGCCATCTCTTACAGAAGTCTGACATTAATGAAGAAATCCAACATTGTCCCAAGTGTGCAAGTGCAGCCTTTGGATACCCGAGGAATTGGGTTTTCGAAGATCGTGATAATGTTGGCTACAAATGTCCAACTCGGGATCCTTAAAATTCTGGTTTATTAGGCGGATTGAAACACTGTAATGAAGTTAAATCATAAACCTTGTGGCTGGTCCCCCCCCTCCCCCCCCACACACACACACACGCACACACACAGTAGCGAGCTACAAGAGTCAGGTATACCTATCCCACAGGTGCTGGAGTCTGCCGTCGAGGCTTCTTTCAGCGTGGTGTTATCTTCCAGAAGGGGGTCGCTGGCTGGTCCTTCTGGCTGGACAGGTCGGGTGCTGGTCAAGTTGGAGATCAAGAGGGCGCTGCTGAGGGTCACTTTTCACTGCTTTTTATCTGTCCTTGGCAGACTTGGGTGATTCCCCAGTTTTCAGGTTTGCCCAATCCAGGGGTCGTTGACCTTCATGGGACTTCCCCCTCGGTGGCTACTGGATGGCATCTGTCAGCCCCAGAGGTCGTCCGCATGTACGTGCAGGTTTGGGAGTCCGTTGATGAATTTTGATTAGGGCTCTGGGAGCGGTCGATCTGGAGATATTCATCCCAAAAGTTGGTCCCCGGCGTTGATTAACTCAGACCAGGGCTTCTAGCCCTTGAACAGTGATGTTTAGAGATTTCCCAGTTGCTACATTGTCTTCTATTGATTTCTTCCATTGGTTGATCTGTGGTTTTCCTAGGTGTTAATTGCTGCCTGCTACCGTGTTATGCATTCAATCACTGATTCACTTGCTCTTTCAGGGGCCAGCCTGATACAGGGAAGCAGCAGTTTGACTCCTGCCCTTGTTAACGTTATTACAATGTATAACTTACTTCTGAAAGTAAACACATTTAGTTGAAAGGTGAGGAGTATAAAATATAAGCTACAAGAGTAATGCCATGGCACACAAATAGATAAAAAAATACCAAAATACAAGTGGAGATACAAAATGCACACATACAAATTTTAAAACACAATTCCTTATCTTAAAAGAAAGAGGAAGGAAGAAAAGGTAGAAGAGGAAAAACATATTCAAAGAGGGGAGAGCAAATGCAGGCAAGAGGAAAAGGTGTCTTTCTGCTACAACATCAGATCCAAAACCAAGCTCATGGTTTATCAAGCAGTTGTGATCACCACCTTGGTGTACGGAGCTAAGATATGGACAACGTACAGAAGACATCTAAAATTGTTGGAAATGTACCATCAATGCTGCCTGCAGAAGATCCTCTGAATCCAGTAGGAAGACAGATGCACTAATGTTAGTATCCTCCTGCAAACACCATGAGTATTGAAGTGATGATCATTAGGGCTGTGCAAAATTTCAGCAGATGTTTTGTTTCAGAGGTGTTTCAAGCCATTTCAGTGCCCAAAATACTGAATCTGAATCAAAATGTTTCAGAATTGTTTCAGAGAATTTTGGAGCCAGGCTTGCAGGGAAACAAACTAAGCAGAGGGAGGGGAAATGGGTGGGGCAG
>NW_005843182.1:50024-51067 GCF_000455745.1 Alligator sinensis
CGGGGCAGGGGGTTTTAGCGGGCTGCTGCGGCAGGCTGGGGCCAGTGGCAGCCGCTCAATGCAATCTGCACCAAGTACCAGGAAGATTGTGGTGCTGCCACTGGCCAGAGCCTGCAGCAGCAGCCTACTGAAACCCGGTGTGAAGATCCAGGGGCCTGCGCTCCCCAGGAAGAGCTGGGGAAATCGAACCAGGACCTAGGGAATCCCTGCCATGTGACCTGGCTCTACAGAGAGCAGAGATGCATGCCAGAGTCTCCTCACCACCACTGCCTGTGCCAGGGCAGCACTGGGTGGGCAGTGGCAGTAAGGAGACCCCCCGGCATGAATCTCTGCTCCCTGCGGAGTCTAGCTGCATGGCAGGGGCCAGCAGGCTTGCTCACTGCTCTGCGCTGCTTCTCTGCCCTGTGACCCAGTGTGACAGGGATCAGAGATCTGTGTGTGGGTCTCCTCACCTGCACAGAAGACAGAGGCCCTCCCCTTCCCCTGGATGAGCCACCCACGGCCCTGTCCTGGTCCCCACTGGGGTCCCAAGCCCCTGGCCCCTGGCCCCTGGCCCCTGGCCCCAAGCCCCGCCCGGCTGGGTAGGGCTGTGCAAAGCTTCCCTTACAGCCCATTTGAAACAGATTCAGAAGAAATGAAACAGGACAGTGATCTGAAACACTGAAACGAATCAGTGTCCTCTGAAACTGAATTGAAACAGCCATTTTGCACAGCCCTAATGATCATCTGACATAAATTTTGTTGGACCAGCTACATCATCCAGATGTCCAACTCCAGACTCCTGAAGCAAGTTTTATTCTCCCAGCTCAGCCAAGGTGTATGCTCAAGAGGAAGGCAAAGAAAGTACTTCAAGGAAATCCTCACAGCTGTAACAGGGGCCTTCCTGGGGCTTGTCTGCCATTGGCCTGCCCACCTGCTTCTGGGCCAACCGCCCACCTCCCTCACCTGCCACACCTTGTTGTTTCTTAATTGGTTCTAATTAGGCAGGAGGCTGCCCATTCTTGCCCCTATGCCAGAGGGCACTGTGGCTCCATTCCTTCCCT
>NW_005843182.1:51084-55291 GCF_000455745.1 Alligator sinensis
ACAGCCCAAGCCTTGCAAGTAGCACTCAGGTGACAATGCTCCCAGCCTACAGTTGGACCAAGCTTACCCTCATTGTCAGTCCTCAGACACTCGCACACATTCATACCTCCCCCTTCTCACAGGGTCTCTTTCATGCATTGACAACTTATACCGCCTTGCTCTCTCTTGGAGCGGGCCCCTTCAGCCACAGGCTTTATCTAGCACACACCTTGGGTGACAGACATACCATCTTGTGGGCCTCTCCTGTGACCCTCACGGGGTTAGTGGCCAGCCAATTACCCAACCAGGGCCAAGCTTGCCCTGACCCCTTCCAGGGCAACTCTATACAAACTCACACACACATTGGGCTCCCAGCCCTCTGGTTGCCCCCTCCCTGAGGCTCCACATCCACCCCTTTCCTCCCTCCTTGGGGCTACAGAGCTTCCCTCCCCGGTGGAGGCTCAAGTGGCCATACATGCCTGGCCCCAACTGCTACCCACAGTGATGTGGGGGCTAGGGGTTATTGAGGCACCCCAGCCCACCTTCCACCAGGGTGGTAACTGGTCTGGTATTTTCCTGGAGGCTCCCACACTATTGGGAGCTCCACCCGGTCACCCACTCCCAGCAGGATGCAGTTTTAAGTCATGCCCAGGACCAAGAACCTCCTGCTTCTACCTGTAGATATTCTCATACAGCAGCTCAGCCAAGCAATGTTTCTTGCCTGGCTGCCGGCAACAAAATGCTCTGTTTATATAGGCAGCCATGGTTATAACATGGCCGCTGCAATCAAGCACTTTCTGGCTGCTTGACTAGTCCCTTAAAGTGGCAGGCACCAACAGTGCCCTGCCACAATGACCAACTTAAAAAAATGTAACATTGATGTTAATTCATGGGATACTATCTCCCAGGACCTCCCCAAAAGGAGGAAGAGTCTGCTGCAGGGATCTCAGTACTTTGAAACATCATGACAACAACAGGAGATGGAAAAGCAGATGTCACAGACCAAAAACAGCAGTCACAGACCAAATCAAGAATCCAGCACCACCTACCCCACATGGAAACGCATGTCCAAACTGCAGTAGAGTCTGTTGATCTGGTGCCATGTGGGCACCAATGACACAGCTAGGAACCCTCCCAGCCAGGTCATGAAGTGCTACAGGGATTTGGGAGTGGGGCTTAAGGGGTTGGGGGTGCAAGTGGTGTTTTCCTTGGTCCTTCCAGTTTTGGGCTACAGGTTGAGGAGGGAGAGGAGGATTCAGGTAGTGAACCAAAGACTGAGACACTGGTGTCATTGGGAAGGCTTCGGCTTCCATGACCACAGCCTGCTCTTTAGTGAGAGAAGCAGTCAACTGCTGGGAAGGGACGGCCCCTACCTCCCTCCGCTGGGGAGGAGGATCTTTCCATCCAGACTGGCTGACCTGCTCCACCGAGCTTTAAACTAAGCTCGCTGGGGGGGCGGGGGGGCTACTGCCACTGCTGGCCCACTGAGCAACCCTTCCAAAGCCAGCAGGCCAAGGCACTTAAGGGAGCCTACCCCTGCCCCAGCCCTAGAGCAAACTGCGGGCAAGGCAAGGGCCCCCAAGGGAACACTTGCATGGCTGTACACCAATGCCAGGAGCTTGGGGAATAAACAGGAGGAACTTGTCCTCCTGCTCAACACAAACAATTACAATGTCATAGGGATAACAGAAACCTGGTGGGACTCCACCCATGACTGGACCACAGATATAGACAGCTATACCCTGTACAGGAGGGATCGAGTAGACAAAAGGGGCGGAGGTGTAGCTCTCTATGTCAAGGAGAGCTACATGTCCCTACAAGCTGAGATCAGCACCCAGGGTGGATGACTAGAGACCCTCTGGGTTAAAATCGGTGGGGAATACAGCACAGGAGATACAATGGTGGGAGTCTACTACAGACCTCCCTCCCAGAATCAAGAGATTGACCAGGAGTTCGCCAGAGAATTGGCTGAGGCTGCACGCTCCTGGTCCATGGTTGTCATGGGAGACTTCAACTACCCGGACATCTCGTGGGAAGAGCACTCAGCCAAATCCAAACAGTCGCAAAGCTTCCTCACATGCGTGGATGAGCTCTATCTGACTCAAGAAGTCTACGGGCCAATAAGAGGCAAAGCGCTGCTTGACCTGGTACTGGCAGCCAGGGATGACCTAATCAGTGACCTAACAACTGAAAGGCACTGGGTGACAGCGACCACGAGCTGATCACCTTCACCATCCGCTGAAAAGCTGTCAAGGCAGTCAACAGTACAGAGGTCCTCGACTTCAGAAGGGCTGACTTTGACAAGCTCAGGAGACTTGTCGGTGAAGTCCTAAGGGACCACGACCTCAAAGGGAAGGGAGTCCAGGAAGAGTGGTTGCTCCTCAAGGGAGCGATCCTAGACGCACAAGCTAAGGCTATTCTGTCTCGGAGGAAAGGCAGCAAAAGGGCACAGCAGCCCCCTTGGCTCAACAAGGAACTAGCAGTCTTCCTGCATCTAAAAAGACAGACCTACAAAGAATGGAGGATGGGATCCACCTCCAAGGAGGAATACTCTGCTCTGGTCTGGACCTGCAAGGAGTGAATCAGGAAAGCCAAGGCTGCCATGGAACTCCAGCTCGCTACAAGTATCAAGGACAATAAAAAGTCCCTTTTTAGATACGTGGGGAGCCAGAGGAAAAGCAAGGGCAACATTGGACCCCTGCTAAACCAGAAGGGACAATTGATGACCAACTCCCAGGAAAAAGCCAACTTGCTAAATGGGTACTTTACATCGGTCTTTCACAAGTCCCATGGGACGCCCCTGCCCATTACGTGTGAGAGTGGTTCCTTGCTCTCCATAAATGCTGAGCTCATGAAGGAACAGCCTGAGAGGCTGGACACCTTCAAGTCAGCCAGCCCTGACAATTCACACCCCAGAGTACTCAGGGAGCTGGCCTGCATCATAACTCAGCCCCTGGCACAGATCTTCGAGAGCTTCTGGCGCTCTGGTGAAGTGCCCAATGATTGGAAGAAGGCCAATGTGGTGCCTATCTTCAAGAAAGGGAGGAAAGTGGATCCAGCAAACTATAGGCCCATCAGCCTGACCTCTATCCCACGGAAGGTCTTAGAAAAAATCATCAAAGAGGCCATTCTTAATGGACTGGCTGATGGCAACACCCTGAGGAATAGCCAGCATGGGTTTGTTGCGGGTAGGTTGTGCTTGACCAATCTCATTTCCTTTTATGACCAGGTGACCTATCACCTGGACAAGGGGAAAGAGACTGATGTCATATATCTTGACTTTAAAAAAGCCTTCGATCTGGTATCCCATGATCACCTTTTGTCAAAACTGGCCAGCTGCAGCCTCAGGTCCACTGGCTGGGGAATTGGCTCCGTGGTTGGACCCAGAGGGTGGTGGTTGATGGAAATCAATCATCATGGTGCACTGTGACCAGTGGGGTCCCTCAAGGCTCTGTCCTTGGACCCATATTGTTCAACATCTTCATTAATGATGTGAACATTGGAGTCGGAAGAGGACTGGCCAAGTTCACCGATGATACCAAACTTTGGGGTAAAGCATCCACACGTGAGGACAGGGGGGTAATCCAGGCTGACCTTGACAGACTCAGGAAATGTGCGGACGAGAACCTGATGGTGTTTAACACCGAAAAATGCAAGGTTCTCCACCTTGGGAAGAAAAACCTGCAGCATGTCTATAGGCTCGGCAGTGCTACGCTGGCTAGCACTATGAACAAGAGGGACTTGTGGGTCAGGATTTACCACAAGATGAACAAGAGGAGAAGAGACAACAGGACAAGAGACCCAAGCGGACCCAGAGGAGGAGGCGACGAGTGCTCGTCATAGGCGACTCCATCCTGAGAGGTACGGAAGGGCCCATCTGTTGCCAGGACCCCTCAGCATGAGAGGTATACTGCCTGCCCGGAGCAAAGATTTGGGATATGAAGGAAGTAATGCAGGCCAGGATCAAGACCACCGATTACTACCCCATGGTCCTAGTCCATGTGGGTACTAATGATGCGGCCAGGAGAACCCCCGATCACCTGATGGCGGACTACAGTGCTCTGGGCGGCGTGCTGAAGGAGTTCGGTGCACAGGTGGTATTCTCTTCCATCCTACCAGTGAATGGATGTGGAAGACGGCATGAGAACTGCATCAGAGAGACCAACTGGCGGTTTCGGCAGTGGTGTCTCGAGGCAGGCTTCGGCTTCCTGGACAACGACCCGCACAT
>NW_005843182.1:58180-67059 GCF_000455745.1 Alligator sinensis
TCCTGCCTATGCAGGGGGTTGGACTCGATGATCTATTGAGGTCCCTTCCGACCCTAACATCTATGAATCTATGAATCTATGAACATGAGCCTGCAATGTGATGCTGCAGCTAGTAAAGTGAGAAAAACCCTGGCTTGCATCTGTAGATGCTTCTCAAGCAAATCCCAGGACGTCATTTTCCTCTTGTACTTGTCCTTGGTGAGGCCGCAGCTGGAGTACTGCATCCAGTTTTGGGCTCCACAATTCAAAAATAATATGGAGAAGCTTGAGAGAGTCCAGAGAAGAGCCTCACGCATGATCAGAGGTCAGGAAAACAGACCTTATAATGAGAGGCTGAGAGCTATGGGACTCTTCAGCCTGGAAAAGCGTAGGCTCAGGGGTGATCTGGTGGCCACCTATAAGTTTATAAGGGATGTTCACCAGGACCTGGGGGAATATTTGTTCACCAGAGCGCCCCAAGGGATGACAAGGTTGAATGGTTTTAAGCTCCTGCATGACAGTTTCAGGCTGGACATAAGGAAGAACTTCTTTACTGTCCGAACCCCCAAGGTCTGGAATGACCTGCCGCCGGAGGTGGTTCAAGCACCTACTTTGAACGCCTTCAAGAGAAACCTGGATGCTTTTCTTGCTGGGATCCTATGACCCCAGCTGACTTCCTGCCCCTGGGGCAGGGGGCTGGACTCGATGATCTTTCAAGGTCCCTTCCAGCCCTAATGTCTATGAAATCTATAATCCCAGATAGGGCTCATCAGCCATCTTCAGGCACACAGATAAGACAGTCATGGAAGACAATCATCATCGACTGCAAGGGTTTGCCAAAGAAGACAACTTTCCCAACTTTCATTGTCCTACTATTCTTACAGTTAAGAAGTTTTTTTTCTTTGATTGAATCTGAATCTCCTTTGCTACCATTTGAACCCATTGATTCATATCCAGCCTTCTGTAACAAGGCACAAGGCAGGGCAGACTGGCACTTTAGCAGAATTGAAACTGGATGTATGCATACCCTGGGCACCAGCAGTGCATGGGCCAATGTCAGAAATTGCTCTGCCACTGGCACTGAGGCAGCCAGGCCAGCATCATAGCTGTTGTTATTTTTGCACCCCCTGCCAGTCAGTGCCTGGGGCTTGGTGCCTCAGCTCATCTCCTTTTGTTAGGCTACTGTATTTTGGAGACTAACACATTCAGAAAGCATGAGCATTTGTAGGTGAGACCCTACTTTGTCAAATACTTTGCTAGGACTGGACTTGCAGAGTATGTAAGTACTAAATAGACAGAAATAAAGTAATTTAAATACAAAGGAGAGCTCCCTGCCCTGCCTTCTGCCTGATTGCAGACTAACACAGCTCAGTACCTTTCTCTGTAGCAAACGAGAACGGTTCTTCTCCCTCTTTGTTGTGGAAGCATTTCAGATATTTGAAAAATGCCATCACAACCCCTCATAGTCTCCTTTTTTATAATCTAAACATACCCAGCTCCTTCAGCTTTTCCTTATCTGGCCTGCATTCCAGTCCCTTTATCATCTGCCACTCATTTATCGTTTCTTTCTGGTTTCTCCATATCCTTCTTAAAATGTGGAGCCCAGAAGTGCATACGCTACTCCAGCTGAGACCTAACCAACATTAAGTATAGTGGCACCACCATCTCCCATGTCTTACATACCCTGCTCCTATTAATGCAGTTCAAAATTGCATTTGCTCTTTCAGCAACTGCATCATATTACTGACTCACGTTGAGTCTCTCATCCACCACATTGCCTAGCCACCTGGGCAAAGTGGGCGTGAAGTACAACTCAAATACTACTCACTGTGCTACTCACTCAGGTGTACATGACCATGCAAGGTACAAGACAGTATAGAATCAGAACTGCTAGTTCATGACAGGCATTCAATAACAGACACATTGAAAGACATAAAGGAGTTTTCTGCACGTTACAGTCGGGGTTTTCAATGCTTTCCATCCCTTAACCATGTTAAAAAGGTACCCAGATCTTCCCCCTTTGTCCTCTCATCTAGTATCTGAGAACCTCACAATCTTTAATCCTTGTCACATTCCTATGCAATAGCAAAGTATTATTATTCCTGTTTTACAGGTGGGCATAGAGAGGCTAAGAAACACAGGAAACCTGTGATGAAGCATAGAAGTGAGACCCCCATCTCCCAGGCTTAAATTAGGACCCTCACTACTGAGCCATCCATCCTCTCTTCACTCAGCTAGGCAGGATATTCCAGACACAGCAGGCCGACTGGAATAGGCTCAGAGGTGAGAGCAGGAGTAATAGTGTAGCTCATTTAACTAGCACAGAAAGGGGCAAGGGGTAAGAAATGAGAGCAGAGATAGAGGCATGGTGGAATTGTCCAGGGCCCTGAAGAAAAGAGCTAAAAATTAAGCTTCACTGAAGCTGAAAGGGAACTAGTAGAGGGATTCAAAAAAGGGAGGGACACTCTCATAGTCATCTGCATACTTTTGGTGTGGGTTCATATGAACTACTAATATGCCATTGAACAACTTTTCTGAACTCCTAAGATCTGACTGCTGTTCAGAAATCTGTTGGTCACAAATAGGATCCGCTTCTTTTCAGTAAGCAAAATTCATATCACACCAGCGAGGTGTTTTTATTAGCAGTGCTAAGTCCTACTGATCTCATGTCATGTTGGATGCATCCGGGTGTGAAACCAGCTTTAATAAGTAACTGTGAAGCATGTACAAGAGCAGAGTGGCAAATGTGGGCAGGTGCTGCAACCAGGCAGCAATTTTTCAGATGGCAAAATGTTTACGGGCTGAAACATATGACACCTAATGCATATAAAGAAGTGAATACAATGCACTTACGCAGGAGAAACAGAATTTCTGCTGCTCTGAGAGCTACCAGCTGAAAGTAATGACTGACAAAACAAGCTGGAAATATGGTAACCCTAGATTAACTTTTCAGGAGCAGAGCCCAGCTATGGCTAGCTTCCTTCTCCACTCCCTTCACCCTGATCCTGGGGCTAAGGGCACTTGTGTGAGAGAGTGGGCACCACCATATGATGCTATCTGGCAAGTCTCAGTTAGTGCTCATCTCCTTCGGGGCCTTTACCACCTAAATATAGTTTAGAGAAACTCTTGGGCTACCCACACTACGTGCATGACCAAACCCATCCCCAGATGGATCCTGGAACTGGGAGCTACAATGACTATTCATCTCTCCCACATCTGCAGCCCACGGGTACTGGGAACAGTCAAGGATCAAAGCAAATAAAACATAAATGGTTCTGTGGCCTGAAATAGTGGGGCCTCTGGTAAGTCTTTTGCTTCTGTTTGGCTTGTTCAACTAATAGGCTAAAAGAAACAGGGACTCCAATAAAGTGTGTGTAGATGGTGAGGGCAAGGGGGGACACCTTAAAAAATAAGATAAAACAGAAGATTTGTTGTGTTTTAAGGGAAGCTTGGGCTCAGTTACAGTCATCTCAGGGAACAGACATTCTTGGCTGTGGGATGGAGTCATTAATTAAACTGCTCTCTTCCCTCTCTAGTTGCTATCTTCCCATCCTGTGAGAGATTTTAGTTAGGAGTTTGCAGACTCCCTGTGGGAGAGCAGCAACCAAGGAGTTTTGTTCAGATCTTGAGACTCACTTAATCTTAGCTAGAATGACAGAACGAATGAAAGAGGTGTCAGAATTGATATACAACAGGCCTACTGGAGACATTCACTGCTCGGTACAAAATGAAGAGCTCCTCAACCTTATCAGATTTCACTGGTGAGGATTCTGTACATTCCTTAAGAGAGACTCATTACCAGGCCATTGGATAACCCAGGCCTCTGGACAGGGAAATGGAATAGCTCTGTGTCACAAATCAATCAAAAATGCAGAGACTAAGAGAGCTCTCTCAATAGGGGAAGAGGTGGTGAATCCGGAGTTGGGACATTCCAAAGAATATGAGTTTTTGATAAGACAATCTGTCTGCCTGCACCTTTAAAATGAAGTGCCAGGCTACAAATTATTTTTAAAAGTCTTCCTTTGCTTTATTATGAATAACAAGGCAAACTATGAAAGAGAAATGGATTTTAAACTTTTAATTTGCTCTGCACTGCTGCCAGATGTGCTCTTGCATGAGCCTGCGTAGGGAGAAGTTCAGTTTTGTTTCGAACCAGCATTGCTTTTGTGACCTTATGCACTTGCTCAACGTGGCACCAGTTCTCACAACAAAGCCTACAGAAGAAGGTTACATGTTGAACAGCTGCATCCGCTGAAATCAAGCTGACACTGTTTATGCACCAAGTGTGATAGGCCTTCATATGAAAAGCCAAGAGTTCACTGTCTAGAAAGAGTCCATGTATTTATAAAGGTCTCATTCTCAAAGCAGGTTGTAAAACTTCCTGACTACCAGGATGTAGGCAGGGGCAGAATATTTTTATTCTGCATTGGCTAGTATCAAAAAGTTTTAAAACCAACCTGCACAAACAAGATTTTCCTCAAAAGCAGGAGTTAGTTTTGATTAGTTGGCAAGTGAAATTCCACCTGCTTTTGGCTTGATTTGATAGGAAGCAACACAGTGCCATCTACTGGCTTGGAGAGCGATTCTTCACTGTGCACTCCCAATGAATATACTCACTGTGAAGCATAGCCACCCACTTATGTTTCATGTGGAGCATGCAGGGAAGTCATTAGGCTTGTATTCATTACGTGGCAATAAGTGACTTCTGTAATTTATTATAAAGAACAACACTAATGCAAGCTGATAAAAGTCTTCTGGGTGAAGTTATTGTTGCTTCATAGTCCAAACTGGTAACAGTTTCATATGAAACTGTTACCATATGAACCATATGAAGTTTCATATGAAACTTCATAGGTCAAACTGGTATCAGTTTCATATGAAGTTTTCAGTATCTAAGAAAGTAAAGTTCACTGGCTGACACTTAAATGACTAACAGCTCTTCCCACTGCAAATGCAGTGAGAAGCGATCTTTTCCAGCAGCCAATCCTATTTTCCGCTTCCAGAGAACTATCTTCAAGCTATTGCTTGAACTGACAGTGTCTCGTATAAATCAACATGGAAAGGAATCTTAAGAATGTTCTTGTCATTTCTTTTGGATTTTTACTTTTATTTACGGCTTACGGCGGGCTTCAGAGTCTGCAGGTAAGTGGAACTGCCTTCTATAGTTACTGGGAGCTGATACTCTTTGTAGGAGCATCAAACCAGTCAATAGGTGTGAAATATAAGTCTTCTCTTATCCTTTGAAGATGGTGTAATTTCTCTGATGTGCGTCCAGCTTGACAAATGCTGATATGTTATTTCCAAGTTTTGTAGCTTCTATTAAGTATTTTATCCCAAGAATACACCTCGAGGTCTAAGGTGCTGAGCTTGTCAGAAAATTCATCTTGAAACTTTTTTTTCCTCAGACACTGAAATTGATCATGAAAGAGTGCTGGTCTCAGTGGAAATTCCCATAGAAAAATATTTTAAAATGAAAAGCATGATATTTTAGGATGCCTTGTTTCTGAACACTTCTGAATTTCTTTACAGATGTTATTCTACTATTTTTATTGCTATGTTAATTTGTACATCATTTAAGCAATGCTGCTGACCTAACATAAAATGATAGTCAGCATATTCTTGTATTTTTATTTTTTAAATCCTGGAGGGCAACTGACACATCTACTGATTGGCAGATTGTAACTTGTTTTCTAAAACAAAGGATCCATTAGTCTTAATGAAATGATCTGACGTTTTGTCTAACTATGAACCAGCTCAAATCTGAGCAGCATGGCAATTGCAGAAAGTGTCCTAAAAATACCATCACTTGTAAAGAAATGCTTAACAAGTAGTACAAGAGAAGGAGAAATGCTCTGCTGTCTGCAGATCTCTGAAATGTTAGAAGCAGAAGGTAGCCAATCCATACTGTCTCAAAGCTGTGATCTCAGCAGAACTCACTTTGGAATAAAATCCTGCTAAATTAACCCAGGATGCTGTAGAAAGACATGTTCCCACCTCCAAGTTGGCTCTCTTCTGCAGCCCGATTCATCTTGACTGAAAAGTGTTGGTAAGAAACAACAGGACACACCTAAGCCATGTTAGCAGACTGTGTTGTAGCATGGGAGGCATCTTGAAATTATTTTTTTAAATGAATCTTGTGATATTTAAGTCAATCTTATGAGTTTTGTGTCTTATGATTTTTATGTCTTTTAAGCCAATCTTACAACTTTTGTTTCTGTGTCTTATGACTTTTATGACTGTTTTGAATTTTATGGGCTGGCAATACTGTACACCTGAAACTTAAGTAAATGCCGTTTTGTGATCAGAAAGTCAATTTTTGCAGAGCTATTAAACCATTGGCTTTACTCCCTAGATGTCTAGAGGCAGAGACCACACTGTTGGTCCAGTCCCCACTGCATTGTGCCTGAAAAAGCCACGTTGCCACTTTCTTGGTTTTCCACAACTGGACAATAGCAAAGTAAAAGTTGCTTCAGGCAGTTTTAGTACCACTCAGATCTCCAAACTGCTCTTCTCAGGGTAAGCCAGCATAATGGGCAGCTGATCCTTAACTGGAGGCTGCCTTTCAACATTCCCCATGAAACTTCTGCAGGCTCAGGTGTAAGAGATAATAGAGTGAATATGGTTCCTTGGCCCACTCTCTTAGATTTGTGAAATTTAACTAGTGCAATTCCAAATGAAATTGAACACAACGAGATTAATCCAACACTACCACTTCAAACAGAACACTTTTGTGTTGAAAAATGCCAAAGCAAAACACTTTGCAGGATCCATATGGATTTTGTCAGGTTTTTATGATAAGGTGGTAGTAAAATATTCCAAATACATAAGTCATAACAAGCCTCTGCCATATCAAACTGAAATGTGTCAACCCCTCTGAATTGATTTTTTTCCCCAGAATTTTTCTTTCATGGGGAATTTTGCTTATTCACCAGAGCGATTCAAGGGATGCCAAGATCCAATCGTCACAAACTCCTCCAGACTGTTTTAGGCTGGACAAGATTAGTCAGGGAGGCACTGAGGTCCTGAGGGGAGGGGAATTGGGATTCCAAGAAGAGTGGTTGTTCCTTAAGGAGAGGATCCTCCAAGCCCAAAGGGTGACAGTCCCTACGCAGATCAAAGCAGGCAAGAGTGCTCAAAAGCCCCCATGGCTCACCAAAGGCATTCAGGAACATCTCAAAGCTAAAAAGGACACCCAGTGGAAGGGAGGAGCCATCACCAAGGAGGATTATATCTCCATTGCTCAAGATTGTAGGGGGGCTGTTAGGAAGGCTAAGGCGGAGACAGAACTGGGACTAGTGACCCGGATCAAAGATAACAAGAAGTCCTTTTTTAAATACATAGGGAGTAAAAAGAAGGTACCGGGTAATGTGGGGCCTTTGCAGAACACACTTGGAAAACTGCTGGTTGCACCAGATGACAAAGCTGACCTCTTTAAGAAATTCTTTGCCTCCATTTTTCTGAGCAGAGACTGGGACATCCCCCACATCGGGATCCTGGATAGACCTAGGGGAGGCACAGCCAGGCCCAGGGTCAGAGAGGACCTAGTTAGGGAACTTCTGGTGGGACTGGACATATTCAAATCAGCAGGTCCAGATGATCTCCACCCCAGAGTGCTGAGGGAATTAGCAGAGGTCATTGCGGAACCCCTGGCACAGCTTTACGAGCACTCGTGGTGCTCTGCCGAGGTGCCAGAGGACTGGAAAAGGGCCAATATGGTCCCCATTTTCAAAAAGGGAGGAAAGAGGACCCAGGAAACTATAGGCCTGTTAGTCTTACCTCAGTCCTGGGGAAGCTCTTTAAGAAAATTATCCAGGAGCACATCTGCAAGGGACCAGCAGGGGAGATTATGCTTAGGGGCAACCAACATGGGTTCATTAGAGGCAGGTCCTGTCAGACCAACCTGGTTGCCTTCTATGACTAGGTCACAAAATCCTTGAACACAGGTGTCACGGTGGATGTAGTCTTTCTGGACTTTAGGAAGGCCTTTGACATTGTCTCTCACCCCATTCTCATTAAAAAATTAGTGTCGATGCCTACACAGTCAGATGGGTCACAAATTGGCTGGAGCACTGCACCCAGAGAGTGGTGGTGGATGAGTCATTTTCGACCTAGATGGATGTGGGCAGTGGGGTTCCCCAGGGCTCAGTCCTCAGGCCCGCACTGTTCAACAACTTCATCAGCGACTTGGACAAGGGGGTGAAAAGCACCTTGTTCAAATTCGCAAATGACACTAAGATGTGGGGAGAAGTGGGCATGCTAGAAGACAGGGACAGGCTACAACTAGATCTGGACAGGTTACAGGGGTGGGCGGATGAGAACAGGATGGGTTTCAACACTGACAAGTGCAAGGTGCTGCACCTGGGGAGGAAGAACCAGCAGCATACCTTCAGGCGGGGGAACTCCCTTCTCTTCAGCACAGAGGCAGAAAAGGATCTTGGAGTCACTATAGACTCCAAGATGAACATGGGCCACCAATGTGGGGATGCGGTCAGTAAGGCTACCCGCACCTTGTCATGCATCCACAGATGCATCAAGAGTAGGTCCAAGGAGGTGATCCTCCCCAAGGAGGTGATCCTCCCCCTCTATGCGAAATTGGTCAGGACATAGTTGGAGTATTGCATCCAGTTCTGGGCGCCACACTTTAGGAGGGATGTGGACAGCATTGAGAGGGTCCAGAGGAGGGCCACTCGCATGATCAGGGGGCAGCAGGGCAGGCCCTACGAGGAGAGGCTACGGAACCTGAACCTGTTCAGCCTTCACAAAAGAAGGCTGAGAGGGGACCTGGTGGCTGTCTATAAACTTACCAAGGGGGGATCATAGATTCACAGATGTTAGGGTCGGAAGGGACCTCAATAGATCATCGAGTCCGACCCCCTGCATAAGCAGGAAAGAGGGCTGGG
>NW_005843182.1:68356-75125 GCF_000455745.1 Alligator sinensis
TTCAAATATTCCCGCCAGTGGCTCTGCAATGATGTCAGCCAGTGCCTTCAGCACCCTCAGATGGAGCTCATCCGGGCCTGCCGACTTAAAGGCATCCAGTTCTTCCAAGTGACTCTGCACCATCTCAGGGTCTACAGGATCAGTGGGGAACGGGAGAGATCCTGTTCCCCCGAGCACTACCAGGAGTAACTAGGAATAACGGCCATAAGTTGACTGAGAGTAGGTTCAGGCTAGACATCAGGAGGCACTACTTCACAGTCAGGGTGGCTAGGATCTGGAACCAACTTCCTAGGGAAGTGGTGCTCGCTCCTACCCTGGGGGTCATCAGAAGGAGGCTGGATGAACACCTTGCCAGGGTCGTTTGACCCCAGCATTCTTTCCTGCCCATGGCAGGGGGTCAGACTTGATGATCTGCTCAGGTCCCTTCCGACCTACCAGCTATGAAACTATGAAACTGTCCAAGCCCCCAAGGCCTGGAATAGACTTCCCCTGTGAAACGTTTGGATGTTTATCTTGCTGGGATCCTTTGACCCTAGCTGACTTCCTGCCCCTGGAGCAGGGGGCTGGACTCAATGATCTCCCAAGGTCCCTTCTGACTCTAATGTCTATGAAATCTATGAAATTTCAAAGTTTTTGGATTTTCCAATTTATAAGGAAAATGTTTCAAAATGTTTGGAACTTCCTCACAGAATTAAAAGTCTTATTTACTTCCAGTTCCAACCCTAAAACTTCTGCTTATAGAAGTAGCATATATCATCTGGCTCATAGTTATTTTTTATTTGTATTACTGTAGTAACTAGGGACATGGTCAAGGACTGGGTGAGGCAGAGGTAGCATAATGGCAGGCAGTGGGCGGTGGGGGGGCAGACAGGCAGCAAGGGACAGGGTCAGGCTGCTTGACACCCCCACTGCCTCCCTCTCACTGACTGCCTCACCACTTGCCTCGCTGCCATTGCAGAGGTGTGGAGGAAGAATTGAAGACAACCCTCCAATAATTAGATTCTATATATGGACATTATAACTTATTTTTTCCATGTATAGAATCTAATTATTTGAGGGAGCTCATCCTAAATTCAGTCTCATCGTAGATTTGTGTAAATATGGGCGTGTGTGTCTGTGTGTGTGTATGACTAAGAATTGCTATTTTCAACTACTGAAAACCATGAGTTTCTGGACTGTAGAGAATTAGATGCCTGGAAAATTGCTTGAAGTCTTGAATCTTTGATTCCAGAGTCTAAGAGCTAAATCCTATTTCAACTTTACATGCCCAAGTGGCACTTATGCAGATGCATAAGTGCAATTTCTGGCATTTACACATAATTCAATTTCTATCTGCTTTGCTACAGAAGCTCCACTCCAGCTGCATAGGCTCCCTGATAGAACAGACTTTCCCAGCCATACAAGCGACACCATGAGATCCCCAAAATGTTAGGGTGGCATCACACATTCAACTTAACACTCACTAATAGCAGTTAAAAGGTGAGCAAATGCACATTCTAGCAGTTCACATGTGTTAAGTGCCTTCATGGTGTTGCAAAGCTGTTCCCTTTCAGGTGCAGGTTATCTTCTAACAGGCACTGACTCTGTAGGTCACTACATTCCAATAATTTGAAAACTCATGAGTAGGAGTTGTGGTGGAAGAGGAAAGCCCTCCCAGCTTTGAACCAATATTTCTCACTTCCTAGCAAAGTGCTCAAACCAGCAGGCCACGTGCTAGGCATTGGCCAGTGTTCTCCACCATTTCTTTGAAGTTGACCTGATAGGCCCCCAGGAGGGGAAACTATGTGGAGCTCAGAGAAGCATAAGCTAGAGGGAATGTGGCTAAATAAGATGATCGCTGCCCTGGAAGGGTGAGTCCTAGATTCTGGTTCCCAATGAGATAAATACTATTCCACCACTGATTCTCTAGTGAACATTAAATACAGGACATAGAGCAGGGGCATAGGCCAGGACACTGGGCATTTACACACATACATTTGTGTGCTCTGACACGCTGGAGATCTGATGCGATGGCGCAGGCTTGATTAACTGAGCTGACGTGCTCGGCGTTGTGTCACACGCATTTGTATAAATGGCGAAATGTGTGTCAGTGCTGAGAATATGGCGGCAGTGTGATTTGGAACTAAAACACCTTCGATGTGTTTTAGTTCATAAGCATGCCGTCACCATTTTTGTAGTGCTGATGTGCATTTTTTCATTTATGCAAATGCATGTGGCACAAACATGTACAAATGCCCCCAGAGTGGCTCACTGCAAAGGCAGCAACTATCTCACTTTGCTGTGAAGTGGGGGATACAGCTTCAAAGCCCCTCTGTAGGAAAGGGGGCTGAAACTTCAGTCTCCAATTTCCTTAGGCAAGTGCCCTCACCTCTAAACTATAGGCAAAAAAGGGTGTATGGGGCCTCCTCCATGTTACTTCCAGCAGCTATATGCATACTGGGGCAATCATGTTCCAATATGGGTGGGAACAGCGTCTTCAAGTTGCATATGTGCCAAAAATTGTATTTATACATTTATCACTCCAGCCCAGCCCATAAAGGTGAAATAGGATTTAACCCTAAGCTTTCACCATGATGTTTATTGCACCAAAGTATTTTCTGTAGTGGAAAGCCACTTGGAATTAAGATTCAAGAAGGTTTCGGGGCCAAACCTAAAAGAAAGACATAGAGTAGATAGAATTTGCTTAAATCAGATAACTCTGGAAATAAAAATCAAATCACTTTAATTAGGGCTGTCCAACTGGTGACCTCTGGGCTACATGCAGGTTACTTCAAGAGGTTAATTTGCAGTCCCTCCCTGAGTTCCTGTCCAGTCACTATTGCCTCCATCACTCCTATTGCAGCAGCAGCTGGGGGTCTCTGGGCTCCTCCTCCCTCATCCTGCTTCTGCTTCCTGCTACCACCCAGCGCTCCCATGCATTATATAGCCCTGGGGGTCAGTGGCTCCCACTGGTGCAGTTCACACAGCAAGCAGCCCCGGCTTAGAAGCTGGACAGTCCTGACTTAAAAACATAAGCAGTAACAGCTGGTCTCAGAATTAAAACCCTGGATCTGAGCCCCATTCTGCCTCCTCGACTTTAAGATTATTTATAATCCAAACCTAAATCTCTGTCAGATCTATGCAAAGGGTCCCTATACTTAAACCAGAACCTGGGAATGAGGTTGCTAGGGTTCTGAAGGGCAGGCATTGTTTAAATCTCAATCTAGTTTCTTTCCTATTTCTGAGTGATGGCTTTCATGTTCCCAGTCTCTGCCATCCTTCCCACTGTGGTTTTGCAAACACTGATGTCCCAGCTACCTGAGCTTCCCTTCTCACCATATTTTACATGACGTAAACTAAATTCCATGTCATTTGTTGTTTTTGCCTACACAGAGCAGCCTCAACTCTGAAGAAGGCCTGGGCGTTGCCTCACTGAGTGTTCTCTATGCTGCTCTTATCATCTCTTCTATGTTTCTACCTCCATTCCTAATTGAGAAGCTGGGCTGCAAATGGACCATAGCATGCTCTATGTGCTGTTACATCGCATTCTTCTTGGGCAACTTCTATTCCAGCTGGTACTGATGATCTATTATACTATTCCAGAGGAGTTTAATTCATTGTTGTTATTCTTATTTAGATTTATATCCCCTACTCCCTGTGCAAAAATGCTCAGAGTAGCTTATAATTTACTACATTTGGATTAAATATCTACGGGGGAAATTGTCCATCTTCCCAGAGTTACCAGCATTTAGAAATTTCCTGCCTACAGTAGCATTAATAGGGTTGGAGTGTTGTTGTAGTCACGATGGTCCAGAGAATATGTAGAAGGCAAAGGGTTTTTTGGTAGTATCTTCTGTTGAACCAACTGTATAGCTGGACCTAAGTGAAGATGTTTGAGGAGGGTCAGAGGGAAGTAAGATTGGGTAAAAAATGGCCACCCCACCTAACTTAGTTCACCCAGGTGTGGACCTTACACTTAGACCTGGACTCAGTGATTGGAAATCAATCTAAACCCATAGCAGTACAGAAGTCATCTAGCCCCTCCCATCCCAACTTACCTTTGATCGGTTGGCCATTTTAAACACAATCTAACATCCCCCTAATCTCCCCAAATATCTGTACTTAGCCTGGGAGAGACATTAGACAAGTTTTGAGGTTTAAAGTGCCCTTTCTCAGGTCTGGGAAGGAAGCCTAAGCTAAATACCAGGAAAAGCAATGTCTTTTGTTTAGTTCTATTATATACATTTAAATAGTCACTTCAAGGAGGAAAAGAAGACTGTACATTACACATCGTTTTAGTTCTTGCATTATCAAATACTTTTTAAATTTTATATAATCATGTTACCTATTTCAGCTGCCCTTTACTTGTTTTGTGCTACGTTTGATACTTGCTCTTTGCTCCACAGCTTTGCAGTCCTCTTCCACTTTTCCAAGTGACTATTTTCATCAGAGGCATAGCAATGTGGCTGGGTGCCTGGGGCAGGCAAAGGGGGTAGTGGTGACTTCACCCCATAGTTGGCACCAAGGCCAGTTGCACTGGCTGCCCCACCCTAGTTATGCCTCTGATATTCATTTACATAATGCAGTGGTTGGCAACCTTTTTGTAGCAGTGGGCCAGAATGGCCTGGGTCTGGTCTAAGGTAGGCCAGCAGTAGGACCTGGCCCCTGTCACCTATTATCCCTGCCCCCAGCTGCACAGCTACATCCCAGGTGAAACTCCTTGCTCTCTAGGTGTGGCATAATACAGGCAAAGTCCCTGCCACTAGAATGCCACTGATGCCACCCACTACTAGAACACTGCTGAAGCCCCCAGATCCACAGGCCAAATCCAATAGCTCTATGGGCTGGATATGCCCCACAGGCCATAGGACACAGACCCCTGAAATAAAAATTGTTATATTATTTTTTCTTTGGCTTAGGCTGTATCTACTTATTTTCCAGATCAGAGGAAGGGCACTTTGTATTTGCAAGCTTATCAAACATCTCTCCAATTACTGCTATACAGTGGTATTGACAGAAAGAACTTTTAGATTCTACAATGTACAATTACTTGGGAGACAATGGTTTCTTGAGTCATAAACAGAATCAGAAGCTTTTGTAAGAAGAAATTCTTGTTCATATGCAGAGGGATAGACTGGTGGGGGTTGGGAGAGACTTTCTCCTCAGATCCTAATGGCAGGTTAGTGAGGTCAAGGGAGGCTAACCTCATTCTGAAGCACTATGCAGGAATCACAGACTACAATGGTAGGTATGTGGTTCACAATAAATGTCCTTTCACAGAAGGCATGGGAGTGGCAAAGTACTGGTGAACACTCGTCTAACCAGTCAGTGTTGCATTTACAGGTGGTATTTGGCTTCAGGTCAGGTTTCTGAGGGCTTAGGTTTTACTCATTTGAGAGAGACAAGAAGTCACAAAGTTCAAATCCAACTCCAAATTAAGTTTCCCCAGATCTGCTTCCAGGTTATAAGCCCACAGCTATTTTTCAATCAGTAGCTTCTAAGAACAAAGCAGCTTAGCTCTTCAGCTTTTTGCAGTGCAACAGAGGAAAAAGGATAAAGTTGAGTAAAATAACAGTATATGCAATGATTTAATCTGTGCTTGTACAGGTTTCCCTCACCAACCACGGTTTTGCGTATCCATGCTTTAATATTCTGTATACCATTTTGGCTATCACGGTATACAGTTTTGAGTAACCACTGTTGTCTGTGGCTGCACATCAGCCCACCAACTGCCATTTTTCCCATAAGCCTTTTGTTTTGCCAACCACAGTTTTGCCAACCACGGGAACTTTCACGAACCTAACTCCAGTGGCTGGCAAATGAAACCTGTATATATAAACTGCTCTTGTAGTCTAGGTGATCATATGGCCCTCTTCATGCAGTAAACATTGCTCTTTGCCAACTAAAATCAAACAGATGCAAGTAAATTAAGTGCCAAAGGATAGTAGTCTGGATAGACTTATAATACAAAATTTGGGCCCAAAGTGTTTCATGAAGACCCTTCAGGTTTGATTAAACTTTCTGCAAATTGCATGCAGGTTTTCCAGGGAAACTTGCCTGGTTTTCAGGGTTGATGGTCCTAGCACAGCTGTATTGTGTCAGAGTCTAAGTAGGTCTTAGCTCACAATTCTGGAATAGGGAGCTCGAAAGCTTTGATAATCCTGGCATAAGTCAGGGCTCTTAGAGGCTCCAGGTGCCCTGCCATACAGCTGAGTCTGTCTGTCCTGGAAGCCCTGGGAAACACTGTTTTGGTCTCAATTTCCTTAGGGAGCCAAAGAGCCCTGAAAATCCAAGACTGAAACAGGGTTCACTGGTCTTCTACTGCCCCTAATGCAAACCCAGGACCTAGAAACTCTGTAACAGACTTTCCAGAGCCCACGACTTCAAGGCAACCCTGCCAAAAGGACTTCCTGGGTCATATACTCTCAAGTTTCCCACCTCTTAGACCACCTGGCTCCCTAGGCAGCCCTGAACAGGAACAAAAACTGAATGTCAAAATACTGAATTTTCCCTTTGACACTCTACTTTCATCTTCAGCAGTTCATTTGTTGTCTGCCTAAACCAATATTAGGTTCCTTATGAATGGATACAGCTTAATTTGATGATTTTCTCTTGCACCTCATTTATAGATTAGAAAGGCCAACATGAACCTGAAAGCAATTGAGTTCATGTTCTTCCTAATTAGGGTGACCGTATGTCTCGGTTTGGCTAGGACACTCCTGGATTCTGTAGGCTGGTCCTGGTCAGTTGGTCAAAAGTCCTGACCAGAGTCCAGCGGGGAGGAAGAGCG
>NW_005843182.1:75156-76218 GCF_000455745.1 Alligator sinensis
TGCCAAGAAGGTGGGAGGGCAGGCATGGCTGCTACTGTGTGGGAGCAAGGTGGTCAGAGTGGAGCAAGCACCACCCCACCTGCATGTAGCACGTCCTTACTCCCACACAGCAGCACCAGTGCCTGCCTGGCTCCCTGCCTGGTGCACCATGTCACTCTGGATCCCCACCGAACTCCGGCCCAGGACTTTTGACCAACTGACTGGGACCAGCTTAGGGGATTCGGAAGTGTCCCAGGCAAACTGGGACATATGGTCACCCTATTCCTAAAGCACACTGCTGAAGAGTTAAAAGTGAGAAGTGGAGCAAGGATAGGAAAGGATTTTAAACAATTAGAGTAAGGTGGGGATGTCAAACATCTGGCCCAACAAGCACTCCATCCAGCCCACCCAGCTACCAGCAAGCCAGGGAATTTGGGGATGTGACCACCAGTGGACATGGCCATCAGTGGGCATGGGCTGCCAAAGAACCTAGAACCCTGATGAACATGACCCGATTGATGACTGCAACTCAACCTTCAGCTTCCCCGTAGCCACCTGACCTGCCACTGCTTGTGCACCTCTGCCACAGCAAGTGGCTGCCTTGCCCACAGCTACCTGCCCTACTGCTATGGTAATGGTCACCACCATGGTGACTGTTGTCACTGCACTGCCACCACCCCATGCCCCATGCCAGATCTGGCTGGGAGAAGTCCTATGGTCCAGATCTGGCCCAAGGCCCCATGTGAGTTTGACATCCCTGGAATAAGAGAAAGGAGCAGAGAGTATAACATTCTAACTTTAAAAAGCAGAACTCAATGTATACCGCACATCTTAAGCAGTATTGGGTTTATGTACCCCAGATATATAATGCCACCTTCCCTTTAGCTACAAAAATGTTCCATTTTAAATTGACTTTCCCCTTAATATTTTTTAAATGTTTAAGAAAAGGCTGTCTTTACTGCCTCTGGGAGTACTGGGGCATTCTGGATCTGTATGGCTTTCAGTGCAGCTTCTTTTCAGACTGTAATGTTCCATACAACAACTCACATCCACCCTTCACTGAGTAGGGGAAATAAGGCTGTA
>NW_005843182.1:76249-106601 GCF_000455745.1 Alligator sinensis
AGTTGTATTTGCTGCCCTCCACTTCCTTTTGCACCCCTACTTAGTGGGTACAAGCCAGCCCTTAATTGAAGGGGGGGACGGGGACGGGGACGGGAGACAAGGCTCATGAATTCTAACTAGTTATGTGAAACTTATATGCCACCAGATAATGTTAGTTCCACCCATGCCTAGTGTCAATGCATTGGGGCATATTTGTATAAAGGAAGAATCTATTCCCTCCTGCTATGGCATCAATAAATCCAAGTCTCTGGGAATGATATGGTTCCTTCCTTTCATTGATATAAAGCAGTTTTCAGAGGGCTGTCTGGGAGGGTAGGCAGCTTGGCAAACATTAAAATTTATGCTAAACATAGTATTCTTTGGCAGGTACACACTGATCCCTACTTCTGTGATCCTGGGCCTAGGGGGAGCCCCACTCTGGTCTGCCAAATGCACTTACCTGACAATTGCTGGCAATTCATATGCCCAGAAAGGAGGGAAAATTGGAAGAGATATCATCAACCAGTATTTTGGGGTCTTCTTTCTCATATTTCAGTCCTCCGGAGTCTGGGGAAATCTTATTTCCTCTCTGGTATTGGGGCAGTCTCCCCAACAAGGTAATACATACACACACATATATATTAAAATATGTAGTTAAAGGTCTGAAATATATCATCAGTTTCTTCCAACTTACCCTGTTTCTTCAAAAAAGGTACGCTGCTGACTTGGGGGGGAGTCTTTTAGATTTTACCTTTTATAACTGGGTTAAGAAAGCAGGCAGATTAATGGACTAATAATTTCATAATAAAATGCAAATTCTCATTTTAAATTTTAAAACTTGTAAATCAAAGTTTAATCAATGAAGCCTAATGGAACTGATTTTGAAATACTGAAACAAATCACCGAGGAAGAGGCAGAATTCCCTGCTGATTAGAGCATCAGACTAGAAACTGGGACTCTAGGACACCTATACATGTAATGGATCTCTGCTCTGACACATGCTAATTAACATGCATTGGAGTATCCATATTGGATTGGCCAATATGGAGAGGGTCCAGAGGAGGGCCACCCACATGATCAGGGGGCAGCAGGGCAGGCCCTACAAGGAGAGGCTAAGGGACCTGAACCTGTTCAGCTTCCAAAAGAGAAGGCTGAGAGGGGATCTAGTGGCAGTCTACAAACTAGTCAAGGGGGACCAGCAGGCATTGGGAGAGTCCCTGTTCCCCCTAGCAATCCCGGGTGTTACAAGAAACAACGGACACAAGCTAGCAAACGGTAGTTTCAGGATAGATATTAGGAGGCGGTATTTCACTGTCAGGGTGGCTAGGACCTGGAACCAACTTCCAAAAGAAGTGGTGCTGGCTCCTACTCTGGGGGTCTTTAAAAGGAGGCTGGACGGACACCTGGCCGGGGTCATTTGACCCCAGTACTCTTTCCTGCCACAGCAGGGGATTGGACTAGATGATCCGATCTCCTCAGGTCCCTTCCGACCCTACCAACTATGAAACTATGAGTAGACTCAGTTAATCGAGTCTGCTGAGAGTCTGCTGAAGCATGCTAATTAGCACTCTCCAGCAGCCTCCATGTTATATGTATTCAGCATCCTCGTGTCTCAAAATGGCGGAGGGGTCACTTTAACTAAAGCTCGTCGAATAAGCTTCAGTTAAAGCACCCCCGCTGCTATTTTGAAGGGCAGGACACTGAATACACATGACGCTGCAGGCACTTTAATTAGAGCAGCTCTAATTAAATCACCACCTCCCCTCCACTCTGGAGCACCTTGTGTCCTAAATCATACTGTACCAGGGAACTGTGTGGCTTGGACAAATTATTTCATTTCTCTGCCTCAGTTTCCCAATTTTTAAATTGGTATAACAAATCTTAATGAAATTGAATTAGTTAACATTTAGACATTACCTAATAGATAGTGTCGTAAGGTATTATGAACTCATATATCTTGAATGCACATTCCGGCCTAGTGCTTCACCCAAAGGTCAGGATATGATGGAAATCAGATGTTGAGCTTGCTACATCTGTTCTGGTTATTGCATGCCAAGAAACCACCAGGTCATATAGGCAAAATGACTTTTGTCTCAGAGTTTAAAATGTACGCCCGTAAATGTTCGGGGAATTGACAACATATTTTATCAGTATAAATTGTTGGTGCAAAATCTATGGCACAGAGCAGAAAGTCACACCTCCTGGGTCTGAATTTCCACTTCTTTGTTCCTAAATGAACAAATGAATGTAAAGCAATACCAGATCCAAGTGATGAGCAATTATACCAAGTGCAAGGCACTAGGGAATCTAGACCCCTCTCCCTGCGATTGAGCTGTATTGTAGCCAGAAGTAGGATAGCAGTTCATGTGTGGTTTATAACTGTCTTGGAGGAGTTTCCCGTAAGATTCTAAAGCCATCTCCAAAGGTCTCTACATTTATGGGTGTCTGTAGATGAAACAAGGGCCCTAAACTGAAGCAGTGGGTTTTTAAAAACACCGCTTCAATTTAGGGCCCTTTAAACCCCCATGTTGTGCACACACCCCACTGACTTACCTGCCTCTCTGGCAGCAGGGAGGGGAGGGTGAGCTGCCAGCAGGCAGAGTGGTCCCTGGGCTGGGGGTGGAGGATGGGCTGGTGCTTCCCTCTGTGGCAGCAGTGTCCCCCCCCACCAGGTGGCACCCACCCACAGACACCCAGCTTGGGTGATCCCGGGGGGCACCACAGCTGCAGAGGGAAGCACTGGTCCCTCACACAGTTCGGGCAGCCAGGCAGGCTCCAGGGAGGAAAAAAAAAATAAGATCAGGCTTGCCGCTTTTCTTGGATGGAGCCTGCTTTTCCAGGCTGCTACCAGGCTGCCTGCAGGGCTTCCTGCTCTGCCTGCAGAGCCCCCAAGCTGCACAGAGACCGGTGCTTCGCTCAGCAGCTATAGAGCAAACTCAGAGGAGTTTTAGTTTGCTGGGCTCCAAGTCATTTAAGGCACATTACACCACTGAATTTGCTACAGTGGCTGGAATTAATGCTCAATACACCACCAATGTGTGCAAACACTGACACCATTAAAGTGGTGCAAAAGTATTTAGCCTGTATTAAAGTGCCATGCATACGTGCCCCTCATTTTGTCTACACACAGCCTGGCTTGTTAGAGTGCTCAAGAAAAGTGTTGAATTAGCAACTCTCAAATCAGAAATCCAAATGTATCCACAATGCAATTATAGCCTGGAGAGTGGCCTCAACAGCTGGCCTCAGCTGTGACCTGAAGGGATATGCTTTGTGGGTGAGACAGAAGTGCAGTCTCCTGGCCATTCAATTTTTAGCACCTCTGAGGTTATCAGAAGGGGTAACCTCATGTGTTTTCCAACATGAACAATTATTTTTGTTGTAATACCTTTAAAAAGGTAAAATATGCTCATTTGGAATAAAACCTTTAAAATGCAGATCTCCCCCAATTACTTGTACTTATAAATCAGGCAAAACCCCATCACAAGAGCCCATCATCCCAGCACAGGCAGGACATTTCTGATTGTAATGGGAAGCCTTGTGACACAGGGAGATATTCCATGTCATGACACAGCATTGCAAACCATAACAAGGTAAAGCTACCACAGATGAGGCAGTTCCAAGGAAAGTCACCAGATGAAAACTGAAATATTCATATTCCCCTTCCATTCTTACCAATACCACTTTAGGCATGATTTTTCAGAGGTACTGGGCACAACAACATGTTCATTAATGTGTACTTGCTTAATGAAGTACTAACTACAGTTACTGCACAGTAGCACCGGTGCATGGGTTTTCAGTGACATTTACTGCACAGTAGCCTAATACCTCTGCACAGTAGCATATTTGCACAATTTTTACCTGGCACATTACTGCACAGTTATTAGGCTACTGCACATTAAGCGTCTTGTGGAGATGTGCCCACAAAGTACCCACTGACTTCTGGATGCATGCTACTAGCTATACTCACCCCACCACCAGATATGCATATGAACACAAGGAAAGGTACAAAGGTTTGTTTAGTGTGGGTGAAAACCTGATCTAGATTTACTTCTAGATTTACTTCTTTGTTCCCAAGCTTCAGAAATGCTCTAACTTCTGATTTTCTTCTCCAGGGCCCTTTGGAACTGTTACGAACAGTCAGAGTACAGTGTCTGGGAACTGATGAGGCAGATCAAATGCAGAGTTATTTCCTAATGGCCATTTACTTACACTTTCCATAAACTTCAAAAGTGGCCTAAAAAGTCAGGGTGAGAATGGAGCACTGACCCTCATCAGTTTAACATACTTCCTGAATACAATAGGATTTCTGAAGGTCCATTTATCCAGAGCTATGTAACTGTGGCCAGTGATAACAGCAAAGTTTTCTTTTTATCCACAATTTTAAATGTTATAGTAGGGTAAACACAGAGCTGTTTATGTGTTTATGTTAATAAACAGTTAGTTCATGTAGCTGTTGATTTGTTTGGAAGTGGTGATGAAAGCAAACCAAATTAAATGAATATATTATTATATAGTCATACAATAGGGCTAATTAAAAATGACCCTAGATAAGCTTTATTGCCATTTCTTGTTCTTGAACAAACTCTGCAATGAAGGCTGTTGAAACAATGTTATGCCTTCCTTTCCCTCCCTCTCCTTCCTGGCATTCATGACCCATTGAGGAACATTTCTGATAACTACTTTGCATTTATATAATGTGCACATGAGGAAATTGTATGTGATCAGGACACAGAGGTGTGTGTGTGTGTGTGTGTGTGTGTGTGTGTGTGTGTGTGTGTGTGTGTGTGTGTGTGTGTGTGTGTGTGGCTTGTCATGTGTTCAGCCCAGTACTTAAAGAATTAAGTCAAACAAAGTTCTTGACCCAAACTTAATGGAGTTGCTTTAGTTTGCAGTATATTATCCAATGACAATAAAATCAGGAAAGTTCTTTGCAGGGGTAAATTATGGCCAAATGTCACACAGATCAATCAGAATAAGAGTCTCAAGGATGCCTTCCCAAACAGCATGCTGCTGGCACATATAAATTCATACAGGAGAAGAGAAAAAAGAGTAACCCTTAGAAAGATTTGGAGAGGATTGTGTTCCCTCTTCTGATCTGTCAGGAGCCTCCAAATGGTTAGATCATCCTGCCTTAATGATAGGATAATTCCCTAGTGCCAAAGTGCTTTAAATACTAATCTCATTTATTAATAAATACTTTGCTCTTCTTAGAGTGTTCTGTTTCGCCCATTGTACTTGGTAAGGAATGGCAACCTTAACATTCTTTTACAGATGGGAAAACCAAGATGCAGAGAAGTGAGATGACTGCTCTGGGGCACTACGCTAAGGGGTGGATCAATATCAGAGTAAAGTTCTCCTAGTTCTGAGTTTGGTACCCTGTCTAACCGGACTCTTCTGCTCCCCTTTACCACTGATACTCTTCCCCACTCCAGCTGACCCCACCATGTAACAAATAAGTAGGAAACCTAGCTGGAGGTGGCAGTGGACCCCAGCTGTAGAATTCAGATCTAGATGTTCCACATGAGGAGTTCTGGTTTGAGGATTGTTACACAAAATGAAGTCTGTCTGCAAAGTCTGGGATCCAGATACAGACCTGAACTGCCAACTTCCAGCAATGGAGCTCCTGTTTGGAGCTGTAGCTATTGATTTAATTCCAGCTGTGTATATAATCCCTTATTCCAGAGGTTCATAGCAAGTGGCCCATTGGCCACATGCAGCCTGCCAGAACAATCCCAAAGCAATACAATAATTCATTAGTTAATGACTTTATTAAAATCAAAATGGCAAGACTTGGGTCCTTGCTGCATAGCAATGCGTTAATTTACATATGTGCTAGCATATGTGATCCAGTTTCCTGCTCTGAGGGCTTACATTCTCAGAGCATATCCTAGTATTGGTGTCCCTCCGCTGGAAAGTGTACAGAGCAAGTGGCCTTGGTAAAGATTGAGTTGTGAATGCCTGACTTACTCTGTATTCTAGACCCTCTGCTAAGCCAAACTTTAACTTGTGAAATCAGACTTTGGGTGGAAGTTTAAATGAGTGATATACCACTGTTAACTGCAACCATTTCTTCTTATTGCCTTGAATATAGTCTGCACTTATCTGCATATGTTCTACTTTTGCTTTGATTGTTACTGAACTAGTGGAAATCTCAGAAGAAGACCTGAAATGTTGTGGAGCATATGACTGCATAACAGCTGCTGCAAATAACACCACTGCATTTAAGAAGCCAGAAATGACCTTAGTCTACACCATGTTGGGTATCTACACTGGTATGTGTCTTGACTAAACTTCATTTATTGGGAATTAGATGCAAGTGGAATCAGGGGATAACTTTGCAGAATAAATTCCAACTTCATACTCTAATCTGAGTTGATGAAAGGTGGAAGCGTCTCTCCTCAATCGTCTATAGCTCCCTCTTGATAACCCTGAATGCCTCATGCCAACTCTGCATGTCTTCAGTCCTTAAAGCAGGGCTGTCCAATCAGCAGCATGCAGGCTGCAATCAGGTCCAAAGGGTAAGCCTTCAACCTGCCATACCACATGAGCCCTTCCCTGTGGCCTGCACAGCATACAGCCCAGAGATGTGTAGCCCATACAGCATGTGGCTGGGGGCTTGTGGCTCCCAGTCATGTTGCACAACCCTGACTAAAAGCCTTGAAGCCTTTATATTTACTTTTTGACTTAGAAAAAAATCAGTTAAACTGTTTAAACTCCACCCAGTGTTTATTTTGGCAAAATCTAAAGCAGGGGTGGCCAACATGCAGTATGGGTGCCACAAGTAGCATAGGCAGCCTCTGTATGTGGCATGTGGCAGACTGGGGAGGAGATGGGCGGCCTGGCTGCAGTTCAGGCACAGCTTCCAATCAGAGGGGAGTTGTGTTACTGCAGGGCAGCTGCAGACTCATGCTGCCACCCCTTCTCCCACTATGCTTCCCTCCTGGCCTTCCAGTTGTGGTATGGGTGCAGCTTCCAGTCAGTGGGGAGCTGTGCCACGACTGGGTAGTTTCCACCTATGCCCACACTGCACCTGAGGGGCAGGGGGTGGGAGGAGTGGTGAGAAGTGGGAGCAGAATGGACACAGTTTGCAGCTGTCAGCCATGGCACAGCTCCCCACTGGCTGGAAGCTGCATCTGCACCACAGCTGGGGAATGGGGGCCTGCCTGGAACAAATTGTAATGGCAAGGCAGGATTGCAACTGCCTGTAAATTTACAGACAGCCTGTAAAGAAAAGCAAGCTAAAAAAACCTGTCCATAAAGTCCATAAAAAATGCAGCCATCCCTAAAAAGCTAAGCAACTGGGAATTTGACTGAAACTCCATGGTCTGAATGAGCCTGGATATAATGCTGAAAGACAAAAAGAGCAGAGCAGCTCCACCTGGTGACTGCAGGAGCACAGCACTCTGCGGGGAGCATACAGAGTTTTGTAAGCCCAAAGGAGCCTTCTTCCTTCAGCTATGAGCTGCTGCGCTATCCCATGCCTGCCTGTAACACTGCTGGGTCACAGGTAGGCAGACAGTAAGGGCTCCTATACACATGCAGGAAGCCTGCTCTGATGCACTGTAATTCCAGTGCTTTGGAGCAGACTCGATTGAAAGTCTGGAATGGAGTTGGTTATTTATATTTTAAACACATTTTAATTGCCTGAGGTAAAGAGAGTCAGATTGAGATACATTATAAAATTATAATATAATATACTTATAAGTTATTTCACCAATCAACACTACAGTTTTAAATGTGTGAGTTAAAACATGTGAGCTAATGGTTAAAGTATTTACAAAATCTTTTTATCTTAGCCCAAGTAAGTCCAAGCATGCTTAGAGAACATCATTCTTCACATAGGGTCCTGCCTTCAAGCCTCTGCAATACCTCAAGGATGCAAGCAGAGTTTCTTCCTCAGACCAAAGAGAGAGAATTAACTACTTCCCTTTCACCCTTGTGCTGAGGTTTACATCTCAATGCATCAGTACTACCAGCAGCAATATACTGCATATGTGACCCACCACTGCACATGAAAGGTGCTCGTAGGCTCCAAGTTACTGAAGTAAAGTCAGATTTGGAGTCACTGTAGGCCTGATTGTGCTGTTTGAATATAGCACATTATAAGGCATAAAAGTCTATTGACTTTAGTCTGGCTAGCTTTTGCCAATATATTATTTTGCTGGATCTAAGATCAGAGTCTGGCTGCTGAGGGGGAAAAGGACAGTGTAGGAAAACATTCAAAGCAGCACACAAAAAACAATGGGAAACTGCTCCGAATTTATTCTTTCCCCTCCAGTGTTCCCCTCAGCATACACTGGTCAACCAGAAGCACTAGAAAAACAGGCATATTTTATTAGAACCAAAGAACTACACTGCAACCTAGAGGTGCTACTGATAGCTGTGTATGGGGGACTTGGGTTTGAGCTGCAACCTATTGATCCAAGGTCCTAGGTAGCTGGTGCAGTCAATGCTAAACCCTATGCCACCACAGCTACTCTCTTATTGTCACCTGAGCTGCAGTCCCACCACAGGGTTGCCCTGAAGATATATTATATATCACAAAGACCATGTTTCATTGGCAGCCTTGGGTTTCATTAGATTAAAAGGATTGTGACACTCCCCAACCCCAAAATGAAGTCACGTGCACCTCTGAGACACACTCTCAAGGTACTCTCACACTTTCAGGGTTGCCTTTCTGCCCCAAGCCCCTCTCTGCCATCTGCTGTTTGACCACTAAGAACCAGCTGAGATGTGCCAGAGGCCCTTTTCTTGGTCTGTGGTGCCTCCGCTTTACCCATTTCACCTAAATCTTGCCAGTTCTTGGCAGAGTGTATTTTGCCAGCTAAAAGAATCACACCATTGTCCGATCATGTGCTCAGAAAAGATAGATCCCCCCTTCCTTGGAAGAAACTTGCCTGTATGGTCCAATGCTCTGGAATCACAGGACACCTATACACGTGTCCAACACCTACTCCCACATGTTCTAACTCAAATGCTCAATTAATCAAGTCTCCTGGAGCGTTCTAATTAGAGTGCTCCAGCAGCTTCGGTGTCATATGTATTCAGTGTCCCCACATTTCAAAATGGTGACAGGGCACTTTAAAGCATGTCAGACAAGCTTTAGTTAAAGCACCCTAAATATCTGTTGTGTTGGGAGGATTGATCTAACTCATGGCACTTTTTATGAATTGCCATGAGTTAGACGTGGGAGCTGCTTTTCTGTCTGTGCCCTGAGACCCTTCTAGGTGCCAAAGAAACTCATGGTTTATCACTTGAAAGTCATTATCATGTTGTATAATCCCAGCCCTAGTATGTTATATAAGAAACACATTTTATATCAAATAAAACAATTCATATAAGCATAAGGATGATAAAGCTAAATATAAAATCATAGAATCATGGAAAATTAGGGTTGGAAGGGACCTCAGGAGGTCATCTGATCCAATCCCCTGCTCAAAGCAAGACCATCTTGACACTATCTCTCTGTTGAAACTACACATGCCATATCAGTAAAACAAACTCAAGAAAACATCCATGACATTCCACAAACTCCAGAGACATTAAACTCAGTGGAGACTGCTACCCTCTAACTACTGAAAGGCAAAAAACCTGTTTTGTGTATTTGTCACTCAAAGTCATTGTATACCAATGAGTAAAACTCTTGAAGCACCTGCCTCAAAGTGGAGTAGATTAAATCTCCCCTGCTTCCTCTGGTTAAAAGGGCTTCTGACAACTGGCTATGTAGCTTTTCATCTTCTGAGATAGTTGTACATGCTTTTATATATAGCTCCTTATGGAGTTGTAGCATGGAATTTGAAATACTCCACTCTAAGGATGATACAGTCTAGAAAATTTTCCAAGCATCAATTTTTCATTTGTTGAGCATTTCTTCCACACCTCCAGCTGGAATATGTTGAAACTAATGCCTTTCTGCAAATTTTGACTTTGGATTGTGAGTTTTTAAATCAATTGCTAACATATACAGTACTCTCTTAGACTTTGCACATGCAAAATGAATGGAATCCTCCTTCTACTAACCTCACAACCACACAGCCTCATTTTCTACTTAAGTTTTTTATAAGACATAGGTACTGATTGATTGATAGATTTATTCATACATTCATTTCATTTTTATGCTGCTTTTCCCAGAAAGACTCAGCATGTCTTACAATGTCTTTGCCCACTTTGCGAGAAACCAAATATCTGAATAGTTCAGATTAGTTTATTCTCAATTTCTTCCCTGAATATATATTTGGCAGATCTTGGCTAGAGAGAATAATAGCTGTTGTTCCTTTTTTAATCAAAATGTGGAACTTTCTAATTATTCAAACATAATCCCATATAAGCCCTCCTATGATTGCTACACTCCTTAGTTCCCTGCAGCAAATCTATTGCATTACTATACATCAGAAATAACTTACAACACTTGTGGGTACACTTCAGGAGTAACAAAGAACTTGTAACCTCTTTTGAGTAGAATATAATACTGTGTTAAAGAGCATATATAAACATTGAATAACCAAATAATACTGGGTTTGGGGGCTTTTTGCTATGAACCCACTACTGTACTTTAAAATGAAAAGTACAAGCCACTAACTCTGGGTTCAGAGATATGCAGATGCATATAGAAATACAGTGGCAAGCTAAGCATGTGTAGAGGGCCTGATTCTTCTCTTGCTCTATAATGCCATTCGCTTCAATGTTTTACTTGCACTTACTATGAGTAAGAGCAAAGCCAGAGGTAGACCCTACATTTTTAATCAAGAAAACAATTGCAACTACTGTATTGACACTATCAAGGGGGAGGAAAATGGGACCTTATATGTATAAGACCACTTCTGGTTGTTATTATGCAACATATTCAGTTGTTGGCAATTTATGCTTGTGGGTGAACAGGTGCAAGGTAGTATAATTCATCTATCAAGTTCCACAGAATTGATGTCCTTCATAAATCAACACGTCCATGGCTGGTTTAGGCAAATCAGAAAGGAGCAATCCAGAGTGGTCTCCAGCATACCAATATATTCTACTTCCAGCGAGTTATTTTCCTTTTCGCACATCCAAACATAAATGATCATCCGTTGATCTAGAGATTGTTGACAGAAGAAGAGGAAGCTTTTAATGCTAGCCTCCCTGTGACCTCTGACTTGACCTAAAGGGATGAGAGATCTCTCTCATGAATTAGTGCAGCTGGCCTTGTGGCTGTCATAACATACACACCCCAATGAAGCAAAGGGAATTTGTGTGGCATACAACTAAATATAGAGGATTTTTATGTACATGGTAATGACCTTTACACTGGATTTAAATCAGGTTCTCTCCTCTGACAAAACATCTGACCCAGAACTTTGCGCTAAATCAGAATTTAAAAAAAATCATCTGCCCACCATTCCCCTGGCTACTTCACATTTTCTCATTTGTCTTGGTTTTTCAGGTAGCGGCATCCTGGCTGTGTTGCTGATTGTTACATTTCTGGATCAGATTAAAGCCAATGAAGTGGAAAGTGAAAAGGAAACAATGAAGAAAGAGTCCCCTTTGTCCTTGGTCCTAGCAACTTTCAGGCTTCTTAAAGATAAGAGACAATGTTTCCTTATCCCATTGACAATGTGGAGTGGGTTTGAACAGGGATTTCTTGCTGGTGATTATACAAAGGTGAGAGTAAAAATTAAAGTCTATTTTTCCTGGTCTTTCTATAATCCTCCTTTGCTTAATACTATTTCATCAGTAAAAAAATGCATACTCAATAGCAGGGATAACTTTTGGGGGGTAAAGCTAAATTACTGTCTCTTCCTACTTGAAATTACTCTGAGTGACATCATTAAATAGGAGAGAGTGGCAATGTGTGTGCCTCCTGGGACATCATTAAGAAAAAATACCTTAAATTATCTTAACTCATACATCATTGGAAGCTACACCCAAGTAAATACAGAGTTAAGCTCTTTGTTTATAAAAAAAACAAGGCAGGAATAAAGCCAGAAGTCTGAAATCATTCAGAGGCTAAGCTTTGTTGTATCTTCCTTCCAGTTTCTCCAGAGCTTGTTTAAGTGAAAGTTAGCAGACAAGCACAGAGTTATGTTTTGGAAACCTTTATGCTATGGGTCAGACCAAAAAGGTGGCTGGCAGTAAAACACTAGGTACTTGCATGGCCTATTCAAACCAGGCATCCTGAAGTGATCAGGAAGAGTCAGAACCAGCCTTCCTCACATGGGTTCTGAAACGTCATGACATCCCACACAAAAGGCTTATTCCCTAGCTGTGCACTCAGGCTTCAAAGAATCAATAGTAGGGAGAGATATGAACACAGTGGGCTGCTCATATGAAACTGCAGCTTTCAAGCTCTATGAATATCCAGAGGGGGAAAGAGCCTCCTTGAAAGGCTCAGAACTAGCTTTCTGTGGCCATTTAAATGATTGGTACTTATATATGAGATCTGCTGACTTACCTGGCGTGAACCTGGAGGGATGTGGGCAGTGGAGTCCCCCAGGGCTCGGGCCTGGGGCCTGTACTGTTCAACATCTTTATCAGCGATCTGGATGTGGGTGTGGAATGCATGCTGTCCAAATTCACTGATGACACCAAGTTGTGGGGCGAGGTGGGCACGCTGGAGGGTAGGGACAGAATCCAGCTAGATCTAGACAGGTTACAGAGGTGAGCAGATGAGAATAGGATGATATTCAACGCAGACAAGTGCAAGGTGCTGCATCTAGGGAGAAGGAACCAGCAACACACCTATAGGCTGGGAAACAACCTTCTTGTCAACACGGTGGGAGAAAGAGATCTTGGAGTCATTGTTGACTCCAGGATGAACATGAGCCACTAATGCAAGGAAGCGGTCAGTAAGGCTAACCGCACCTTGTCGTGTATCTACAGATGCATTAGAAGTAAGTCCTGGGAGGTGATCCTTCCTCTCTATGTGGCGTTGGTCAGGCCACAGCTGGAGTACTGCGTCCAGTTCTGAGCACCACACTTCAAGAGGAATGTGGCTAGCATTGAGAGGGTCCAGAGCAGGGCCACACGCATGGTCAAGGGGTGGCGGGTCAGGCCCTACGAAGAGAGGCTAAAGGGCCTGACCCTATTCAGCCTCCACAAGAGAAGGCTGAGAGGGGATCTGGTGGCCATCTATAAACTCCCCAGGGGGGACCAGCGGGAATTGAGGGAGGCTCTGTTCCCCCAGGCCCCCCCCCCCCCGGGGTTACTAGGAATAACGGCCACAAATTGTTAGAGAGAAGGTTCAGGCTGGACATCAGGAGACATTACTTTACAGTTAGGGCTGCCAGGCTCTGGAATGGGCTCCCAAGGGAGGTGGTGCTCTCTCCTACCTTGGGGGTCTTCAAGAGGAGGCTGGACAGATATTTGGCTGGGGTGTTATGACCCCGGCACCTGTTCCTGCCCGGGGCAGGGGGTCGGACCCGATGATCTGTTTAAGTCTCTTGTGACCCTAAGTACTACGATACTATGAATGATGCTGTTTTATGGAGACTAGAGTCCTGATCCTAGACATCATCATCTTTTAAGCTAGACAGAAAAAGGCAGAGAATTCTTTGTGCCACTAGTATCAAGATTTATGTTGGACGAGAAGCAGCACTCCAGATGCAATGCCTGTTTCTTCACCAAATGCTACTGACTTGGCACTAATCCAACTGGGAACTAGACAGAATTGTTGCTGCCAAAGGCTGAATACGGCAGCATCCAGGAGACCTGACAGCAAAATGCACAACTGTTTTATTAACAGTACCTGCCCCATTGAAATAGTCACATCTCAGAATTGGGCGCGCACAACCCTCAGCCTCAGAAATGCATGGAAGTCAGTGTGAATAATAATGCCCCCTGTGTCTCTTCCCTTTTAGTCCTATGTGACCTGTTCCCTGGGAATACATTTTGTCGGTTATGTGATGATCTGTTTTGCAGCTACAAATTCGCTCTGTTCTATGCTCTTTGGGAAAATTTCCCAGTTCACTGGAAGAAAAGTCTTGTTTTCATTTGGTAGGTAAAGACCGCTCTGAGGACTGCTTGCCTCATTGGGTATGTCAAATCCTGTGGCTCCCTTCTACTATATGTCAGATGCTGGACATCATGCTAAATGCTACCCATTAGATTAACATCAATCTAGAAGTGTACTCTTTGTACATTGGAGGAGAGGAGGCTAAGTTAACTTGCACATTTAAGGGTATAGACCCAGGTACATTTGGAGCCATTTCAAAAGGGGAACATTTCAAAAGGGCAGCAGCTAGCACATTCTAATTGTTATGTGTGGCCAAGCTAGGAATATAGCAAACCAGATCCAAATTTAATACTGTATGAAGCAGTGAACTAGCATCTTTGAATTGCTGAGGGACTCAGTTCATCCCACCTTTGATGGCATGATATACATCCAAAGACTGAGCTGTTAGTTCCTTAGATCTAATATGACTGACGACAAATGATCTTTCATGATTGGGCCAAATCCTGATCTTGTTGAAGTCAACTGGCGTTTCACTGTTTGCATCAAAGAGATCAGTAGCTCCCTCGGGACAATCTCCTTGCTTTTTTGATCAAAAACCTTGAGAACCTTAGGTGATACATTGTTATGTTGCTGTTCCCAGGAAAAGTAAATCTTAGGCTGCAGCAGCCAGTCTGATAATTGCAGGACAAGTTTTGAACATTGGTCCTGGGTTTTAATTTCCAATTGTTTTGTACCTGGGAAGAGAGGTAAAATAAGAGTGAGTGAGAATGGGCTATACCAGTGCCTCATTTTAGATAAGGAAGGGGCTGCATAAGACCAAGAAACCTGTAGGATGCTGTGTGGACAAGCTATTTTTACTAAGCTATTTTTAAGGCACTTTCTTACCACAGAACAATGTAAAAACCAGGTAGTCCCACTAAATAATTTACCAGGACAGAAGGCTGTTGAGGGTATTTCTTCCCTTCTATCTCAGTATCTGAAAACCAGACTCCATTTCTATTTGAAGAAATAGTATTACAATAAAAGTCCTTAACTTTGACGCTTAGAACTTTACAGGTTCTAAGTGCTCAGTTTTCCTGTGTCTTTCCCTTTTGCACATTTCTCTACTTTAGGTGACTCATTTCACAAATAAAGAAAATACAGACTCTTATTCTCATCCAAAAGCTCATCCAAAACCCCTGAGTTGTTCTACTAGCTTTAAGGGACTTTGAATCAAACCCACATGAAGTGATAGAAAAAAATCAGTAATGCATTTGCATTCTGTGTCTAAACTGAAAAAACAAAATGGTATCTGCCCTTCCAACAGACAGCCAAGGTGATCTCATTCATTGCTTCTTGCCTTTGGAAAGAAATCTATTATTTAATAATGGTTTGTGATAGAGACATATATCCCTTCAGTTACCTCTTTACATCCTTTATAGCAAGTTTACACAGTATTAAATTATGCCTGAACGAAGTACTGCATTATCTTATATTTTATGTAATTATAACCTGAGGAGTGTAAATGTTAGTGAACCAGTGGGGCTCTGACCTTGTTTTGTGCTGTAGCTAGCTGAAGACTCTGAACCTGTCTCTCCCATAATAGCTCCAGTTCATAATCACATCTGATTATTTTTTCTCTGCCTCCTTCCTGTACATGCAGGTACACTTATAAACCTTTCCTGTATAATAGCCCTATTGCTGTGGAAACCTCGCCCTTCACAGTTTGCTGTGTTCTTCATATTTCCTGCTCTTTGGGGCATGGCTGATGCCATCTGGCAGACGCAAACTAATGGTAAGTATCTGTGACAAGTAACTGACTCTCTCTGAGAGATAATATTCTGTACATTCTTATTTGTATAGTCTTATACCAGGCAGTTTGTCTTTTTAGAAGGAACAGGTAGAGAAAGGCGCATTCTTGTCAAAAGTAATGGGCAATCAGGATAACTCTTTGAAATGTTTCTAAAAATCCAGAAGAAAAATAAAAGGTTCAGAGACAATGAACTTAATATATTGTAAAGGAGAGGTGGTATTATTGTGGGAGTATTTTGTCATCTTAGATAAAGAGCTGATGCAAATACAATAAAATTAAGAAGTTAATAAATTCATTCTGCTAAGAGTTAAGAAACTTCTTTTATATAAACATGGGCAGATGTGCAACCTAAAGAAAAAAAGGTTGCAACAGGAAAAGACAAGAAAGAATCATTGGCTATATTCACTTGAGAAAGTACTTTCTTGTCTGGTCTAACTGCTAACAGTCATAGCAGGCCTGCTGAAGGGGGCTTATACACTTTCTATGTGGAGAAAGCAAAAGTAGGCCTGTCTTACCTAGAGGCACCCAGGATCTTACAAGCAGGATGAGAAAAGGATGCAATTGCCAACCATATAGGGGGAGGGAGAGAGGGGGCAGAGAACAAGTTGTACCTCATACTGGTCAAGAGTGAGTGAGTGTGGTTACTGAGCATTGTGGCATTATGACCTGGTTAACCACTGATATAATACTATCGCAGGTGCCACCTTCTTTCCTAAGCACCTGGAAGATAAATCAAAGATTATATTAAGTGTTTGTCCAGGAAATACAAAACCTGCATTTCTTTCTCCTATGCATCTGTAGCTATTCTGTAGCTCAAAGTAGAAGCAAAATAACTCAAGGTGTGCATCTTCGCAGCGTGGCATGTCACTACAGAGTGATGAGACTAGACCTTCATGGAGGAATGTGAGATTGGTGCTCAGGAATGCTGCATCATACCAGCCATACGTGTGGCATGGGACTGATCCTCCTCTCACCTACATTCCTCTCACAAAGGGGTTACACCACTGACTATACTGTTATTATTGCAGATTTAGAGCTGTGTGACTTGAGATTCAGGCCTTTACATTAGTAGTTGAAATCCTGTAGCCCTTACTCTGACAGATTCTTATTAATGTCCATCGGGTTCACAGCAGATCAAAGACTGAATAAAAACTAGGTAAAGCTATCAGGTTGCAGTCCACTATTAAGTCTAATGGAATAGTCAAAAGATTTAGTTTGAGTTAAGGATATTTTCTACTGATCAAGAGTTCCCCCTTGAGGATGTTAATTAGAACTGGACAAACCCTTTCACCGTTATCCATTTCACCCAATGTGTGTATTCCTAGGTGTACGTGTGTTTGTTCTTAGTTATTTTCAATGAAATCTGTTCCATTTTAGAACGTGCCATTACCCTCTCTTATCTAACTAAACACTGCTCCCATAAGTCTTTCCTGATAATAATTATGATTCCTAATAACAATTGCATGGCACAGGACAACCAGGTACAGAGCAACAAAATAAAATTCTTTCCAGCCTGACGTGCTGCATTAGAAAGGATATGAATCAGTCTGGTAACTTTGTGGAACTAGAATTCAAGTTATTTACAGCAGTTCCACTATGTACCCATTCTTCCTTGCAGTGCAGGGCAGGATGAGGATGGGACTGAAGTGAAAAGGCAAAAAGAAAAAAGGTGGAGGGGGGAATTGTGGATTTCACTTACAAAATGTAGGACTTGGTGCTGCCACCAGTATTCATCATGGAAGCACAGTGCACACTTCTTAGTGCAGGCTTCTGGTGTATCCCAAAGCCAGGGTGTATCACAATTGTGACACAGACAAACGCTTGTCAGCGATCCAAATGAACACCAAACTTTTATTCCTGTGTAACCCATTCATCTCAAGCATTATAGTTTATACTGCTAGTGCAGCCAATCCGCTGAATTCAGCTGTGAGAGCCACTTGAATTTCCCACCACCCTGGGAAGGCCATTCCCCACCAAAGAAACCAAGGGAAAAAAACCCTCCTAAAATCCAACCCCTTTATCTAAGGGGTTATGAATGTTATCAAATCCTCTATTAATACTCACTTCATTAATCCAGAAGCCTGATCTTTTTCACCCAGGCAGAAATATTAACTATGGGCATAATGACCTAGTTTCTTGCTACTAAGACTTCATTCCTGTTATAAAATGTACTACGGAACATTTGCTTGCATATTATGATGGATTAGCACATAATTGACCCTACACTACATTCATTCAACTCAATGACCTAAGTAGATTTTGTGAGACATTATTAGCCTAGATCTTTCATCATGCTTGTTTACCGAGTCGCTAATTTGGACAATTCAATAAGTGTCCCTTTATAATTAGTAGGAATTAGCGATATTCTACATACAGATGGTACTGTTCCCCTTAGTGAAGCTGAAAGTCATACAGAGTTCACCTGATTCTTGGGAAATATGTTCTTCTGCAACTGTTCTGAATGACTGTGTACATTACTGTGTTGTTTAATACAGAAGCAGGACTGCAGTTCATGCATGCTTTCCATCTACAGCTGGCTGCATGGATATGCCTACTTAACTGTAATGACTGATGCTTGCTCCATCATCTAAAAAGCAGCTCCCCCCTTTCTCTGTTCTACGTTCCCTGCCAACATGGCCTCAGGGGTTGAGAATTCCAGCCTGTCACCTAGTGAAGCTGCTAGTCACCTACCATGAAAATGAAATTGGGCCCATTGTGATCACTTCAGCTCTGAGCATGTGAGCAAGTAGGCTATTTTGCTGAGCATCTAATTCAACTAATACCTAGGCATATTGTGTGTATTAAGGATAATAATTGCTATTCTTTTCGTGTGGCCCAATAAGGTAGATTTTTACCAACACACTCAAAAAACTGATTATTGCAAAGAAACACATCCCCTTTGTGATTTAATCTGAACTTTGTTGTGGCCACGTAGGTTGCAGCTGAATTTTTGCTCTTCCCTGAATTAAGGCATTGCTGATCTGTTTGTTTGTTTTTTAACCTATCATGGAAAGCTTGAATTTTTACCCCTGGGACAGCCATGGATGTGAAGCCCCCCCTGCATTTCCAAAGGACCAGGTCAGGTCCTCAGAAGCTAAGCTAATTTATGTCATGTAAATAGTATAATGCCAATGAAGAGCTGCTTATGTTTCCTTGATTATCTTTCTCAGGCCTGACATGGGTTACAGTAGGTTGGCTGCTTTTCAACCTTGCCCTGTCACAGACTTCTTATTTGCCTCAGTTCCTCAGCTGTAAATGCATCTCCTGGATATTATGCTGCTGGGGAGAGCCAGAGCTTGCTCCTTAATAATGGAAAGAGATGATTTCAGCAGAACTGTGTGTGCAAGTCTACATGGAAAGCTGCTCTGCTTGTTCTTTGAAGGTCCATATGGACTTGGCTCAGCATCCCTCAGATATCTTACATTGAGGTATTAGGGTGATGAGAGCCATATAAACAGCTGCTGAGAGTTTTGCACATTCTAGTCCTCATTCTGTCCTACTGATTCACTTAACTCTGACCTTCTCTCCTTTCCTTCATATACTCTCACAGCTCACTATGATAATCTTCTCCTCTGAAGCTCCTAGATTCTAGAATAAACCCCTGCTATCTCCAATCAACACAAAACATCCAGTCTTTCTTGTCTGTAACTAGCATGCACCTGAGAGTCTTGAAGAAGCTGGCAGACATCATTGCACACCCCCTTGGCAAAGATATTTGAAAATTCGTGGCGCTCAGGCGAGGTCCCAGGAGACTGGAAAAGAACCAACATGGTGCCTATCTTCAAGAAAGGGAGGAGGGATGACCTAGGGAATTATAGACCAATCAGTCTGACATCCACCCCTGGCAAAATCCTAGAGAAAATTGTCAAGGGATCCATCAACACCAGACTACCAGAAGGCAAGCTTCTGAAGGCCAGCAAACATGGCTTTGTGACTGGCAGATCTTGCCTAACCAACCTCATGTCCTTCTATAACCAGGTGACATGAGCCCTGGAGAAGGGAGATGATGTGGATGTCATATATCTGGATTTCAAGAAAGACTTTGACCTAATTCCCCATGATGTTCTCATGGCTAAGCTGGGGAACTGTGGCCTTGATCATCTTATGATCCAATGGCTAGGTAACTGGCTACGGAGTTGGACCCAAAGAGTACTAGTTGACGGGAGCAAATCAACATGGCACAAGGTGACCAGCGGAGTCTTTCAGGCCTTGGTACTTGGGCCAATACTCTTTAACATCTTCATTAATGATCTGGAGTTGGGAGTCAGATGCAAACTGGCAAAGTTTGACACCAAATTATGCGGAAGGGTGGTCACGCTGCAGGACAGGCTGGGGATACAGGCTGACTTGGACATGCTCTCAAGATGGGCTGACCAAAACCTGATGGCCTTCAATGCAGAGAAGTGTAAGGTACTGCACCTCGGTAGAAAGAACCCTCAGCATACTTACAAGCGCAGCAGTGCTACGCTCGCTAGCACCATGACCGAAAGAGACTTGGGGGTCCTGATTGACCACAAGATGAATATGAGTCACCAATACGATGCTGTGGCTGGCAAAACAAACTAAACTCTGGCATGCATCTACTGATACATCTCAAGCAAAACCAGGGATGTCATCCTCCTGCTTTACTCGGGCTTACTGAGGCCGCAGCTGAAGTACTGCATCCAGTTTTGGGCCCCCCACTTCAGGAGGGATGTGGAAAAGCTTGAGAGAGTCCAGAGGAGAGCCACTCATATGATCCAAGGCCTGGAGGGCAGGCTATACAAGGAGAGGCTGAGGGATTTGGGACTCTTCAGTCTGGAAAAGAGAAGGCTCAGGGGGTACTTGGTAGCAGCCTACAATTATATAAGAGGAGTACATCAGGACCTGGGAGAACATCTGTTCACCAGAGCTCCCCAAGAGATAGCAAGATCTAACGGCCATAAACTCCAGGAAAGCCAATTTAGATCAGACATAAGAAAAATGTTCTTTATGGTGAGTGTGTCCAGGTTCTGGAACAGACTCCTCCCAGAGGTGGGGCAAGCACTGACTCTGGACTCTTTCAAAAAACATCTGGGTATTTTTCTTGCTGGGATCACTTGATCCCAACTGACTTCCTGCCTATGGCAGAGTGCGGGGGCTGGACTCAATGACCTCACAAGGTCCCTTCCAGCCCCTAATGTCTAAGAAATCTATGAAACATATGTATTATTTACCACTTTCACTGTATATTTAGTCTCATATAAATTTGTATGACCCAGATTCACATTTGTAAGTCTCCTGTGATTGACTGTTTACCAGGAAGAGAGCTGAGTTCCTGTTGTAGTAAACACAGAATATGCCATCATTTCAAACTTGCCATCACAAACGTTGTTTCTCGTTCCTTGCAGCTCTCTATGGAGTTTTATTTGAGAAGAACAAGGAAGCTGCTTTTGCTAACTATCGTCTCTGGGAATCACTGGGATTTGTCATAGCCTTTGGATACAGCACATTCTTACAGGTCTACATTAAACTGTATGTCTTATTGTCTGTCCTGGTGATGTCCATGGTGGGGTATGGAATAGTTGAGTATATGGAATCAAAGGAGTCTCCTAGACCACCCACCCCAGTATCGAAAGAAATAACAGGAGCCCCAGCCCAAGAAACACCCCTGTAACCCAAAGGATCAGGGTAGTGAAGACAAGTCACCTCACTGCAACAGGTTTTTAAAAGGAGATTCCAAGGTGCTCAATCAATTTTTAGGAAGAATTTAAAAGAACTGATTTTTTTTCAGGGTCAGTGCAGTATAAATACATAAGAACCAAAGCTTATTCAATACATCTGTTTTTTTAAGGGTTATCTGACTTTACCACTACATGTAAAAGTTTACTAATAACCATTAAAAAAACCGTGTTGGATTTTTTTACAAAAAAGAATAATAAATATGAAAAAGACTGTTGTATTCTGTGTTATATTTTATGTACCCTTGAATCAATCATGGTACAAAAAGTTTACATCCAATAGTACAATGTGTACAAAGTATACTCTTCAGTTCCCACAAAAGTCAGTAGGAGTAAAGGGTCCTTGACTGTTCACAAGGGACTGGATCCTTATTAACAGCTATCCTGTAGCAACATAACTGTACAGCTTAATGAGCACTGGCCCACTTCCATGCAAGGCTTCACTTGCTTGCTGTCTATGCACAATGTAACAATGTGGTTACTCACTGGCCAAGTATCTCTGACAATATTGGTCTTATCCTACCTTTTTAAAACACTTGCTACTATATAAATGCAGTTACTAGTAGCAATTGTAACAACAGCAGAACTGTAATCATCCTCTTTATGAGGTGGACAAAATGCCAAGAGAAATTGAAGATTTGCCAACCTCTACCATTAGTGTCTGTCTGAAAATGAACTGCATTACAGCATTAGTTATATTGTGTTATGTCACAAAACTATCATATGAGATTACAGTGCCATAGCAAGGAAGTTTGGCACCCTGGGCTAGCCCACAGTTGCTGCCCGTCCTCACCCCATGCACAGATCCAGGGGGGCACCCCCCCACCATGCTTGCCCGGGCGTGCGTGCAGCAGCGAGAGCCACCCTCCCCTCATCCCAGTGCCCCTCAAACGAGTAGCTTGAGGCTCTGTCCCATGCCCCGCCCCGGCTGGGCATTGGCGCCACTTCACTTTGGCGCCCAGGGCGGTCGCCCTGTGTTACCAAATTTGCCCATTACTTTGGGGTGTGCTCATTTATTAGGGATCGTTTCTAGGGTCTTGGTGATTCTGTCAATGTGCTGCTTGTGTTACTATACGGAGCTGTATCTCTCCCTTCTGCAAGCCCTCACCCCCAGTGGAGCTATCTTGCAGGACTCAATCTCAATGGGACTGGGTTCCTCCAGTCACCAAATCAGTCATACACACACAAATTAACGTGACACGCCTGACCTGCTGACCTGGCCGGGCTGATCAGCATGGACAGGCTGACACCCTCATATGCCAAGAATCAGTTCATAAGAGCAACAATAAAATGCAGTCAGACACAAGCACACAGGTAAACAGAATCCCTCTGAATCCGGCTGGGTGTCCAGCTGACACCCTCATGGGCCAGCATTCAGTTCATAAGGGCACGTCTGAGTCAAACTGGGTCAATCAGCCTGTACAAGCTGATCCCCTTATGTGTTTCAAACTCAGCACGTCCCAATCTTTGGCCTCTTGATGAGCAGACCCCACAATAATTTGGGCTTCACAGGGATCTTTAGCATAGGTAAAAGAAGCGTTGCTGCAGAGCACGGGAGGAAAGAGAAGCAGAGAAGGAAAAATATACCCAATTACTACCAGTTTGACTATAAAAGTTATTTATTGCTAAGCATATGAAATATATAATAGTACTAGTAGTAATAGACATGCAAAAGAAAAACAAACACCAACAATGACAATACTACCCTGGTTTCACTAAGTATTTGGGGAAACTTAGCTCAAGCTTAACTGATACAGTTCAGGTTCAGAAGTTTATGCCTAGAAAGAAGACAGAGAACGCTGGGATCTCACCTAGTCCACGGTACTCAGGCTGCAAAGCTGACAGGCACAGTCCGTAGCACAATCCTTGAAGAGAGAGATGATCTGTTCTTCCAGCGTCCCAAGAACGACAGGGGATGGTGTCAGCACAGGGGTTTTCTTCTTCTCCTTCTTTCCTCCTGCTTCTACTTCTTTTCCTTCCTTTTCCTCTTCCTCTTCTCCCTCTAGCAGCACACACACTTACAGATTTTTATACCCTCAGTTCAGCTGCTTCGAAGCACCCTCAGTAGTGTAAATCATTGTCTTTTCTATTGACAAGGGGTTATCTGGTTTGGACCATCTCAGGAAACTGATTGATAATCAGGAAACACTTAAGATTAGGGAGTAACCCAAATACTTGGGAGCCAGCTTGAAATTCCTATGGGTGGCAGATATACTGATGGGATATCTCATGGTTTCTTCAGGAACAATAGATAGCTTGCAGCATCAGGATTTTGGATTTTTACTTGTTGTGCACAAGCCTCAGCTTAGCATGACTTTTCCAGATCTTACTATAGTCTTTTAACAGACTTAAGACAATTATTGGGGTGCTCATAACCTTTTGTGGAGAGGACTCCCACCAGTCGTCTCGGGAAAGATATGACAACACCTGGGATTAGGGCTCCAGCAGGCTGGATGCTGTGATGAACCCTTAACCATTGTTCAAATGTTGCCCATACCCCCTCTGACTCGGTCTCTTGCCTCAGCATTCCCTAACCCGGCAACCGAGTTTTAGTCAATCAAGTTTAAATAGGCCTCCCATAGTGGGACCGGGGAATGTACGGCCCGAGATGCCTATTAAACTTAGAGCTGTGTGTGTGTGTCTGGGGGGGAAAAGTCCTTAGTAAATCCAGATTAGAACTGGTCTGATAAATGCTGAGCTGGGTGTGTGTGAACATGGGTTGATTAACATTGGAAGCACAGATTCCCCATCATGCAGCGCTCTCCTGCTTCTCTGGTCCCAGAATTCACTGCAGTCTCTGCTTCAGGCTTTCTGTTTTCCATCTCTCATGTAAATGAGACCTAGGGCAGTTGATTCACTCGTCACCCTTATCTGGTGAGGGTCTTAGGTGCGTCTCTCACTGCATCTTAATCAGTTTCGTTTAGGTAGAGGAGGGGAGGGGGGGGTGAGTCCTTTGTGAGTCAAACAGGCTGCATCCTGTGCCAGGGTTGCCCAAGAATACAGAGCTGAGGCGTAACACCTGGTCACCCCCCTTGCTACGGCACTGTGAGACTAAGAGGTCCAGTTATTAACCATGCCAAGAGAGCAAGGCATTGAGGAAGCAGAAGAACTTGTAGATGTAACAATATCCTCAATAATCAAATTCATAAAGACAAACCTGGAAGTGTTTTTTCTGTACCACTGCCATCCCTCAAATGATACCTTTTTGCATCACAATTCCTATGTAGATTTCACCTGTGTTTCTGTACAGCCTTTTCTATTACAAGTCACTTTCCCACATAGTGAATGAAGGTCCCAGGGGTATAGGAAAAGATAGTCCCTGCCCAAAGAGTTTACAGCTTAACACCATGGGCAGAAGCCTTCAGCGTACCCACCATCATCAAGCAGCAATTAGGCAGCAATACTTGAGCCCTCACTCCTCAGCCAGTCATGAGACACTTGTGACCACTGCCCCCCACCACACCTTTGGCCATCCCAGTGCTAGTCATATAGGGCATATGGGAAGGACCCTTTTTTCGCCTCTTCTGGACAGCAAAGCTAATGTCTAAGTTTTCTTTTTCTTCTCCTCAGGTTGACTTCCCTTTCTCTCCCTTCTCACCTTATAAACTCTGCCCATTCATTTTCCTTATTCACTGAGGCTGCAAACCAGCATGAGTTTCCTGCATCCACTGTTCAAAAAATGGCCCCTGATGTAGGACACAAAATGTTGTGCATGCAACACCCAGCATGGACTTCTCAAGCACTTAGATAGGTGAAACACATACAAACCTCATTTTGCTGTACTGTACCTGCATGTAACTTCAATATCTTTCAACCCAATTCTCACTGACGCATGGACACATTCGTATCTGTTGATACAGCAGTTTTTCCCCTACAGTACCCAGCACCATGGATTTGAAACACTTTCTAGGTAATTAAATCCCTCTTTTTCTTGACAAATTGTTGTGGACACAGCTGGAGCAAAATTAAGTAATGAAATTAGAATGGGATATTAACGACAACATAAATCCCAGCTAAGATTTCAAGGGCCTGACCAAAGCAGTACGCAACTGGCACCAGGGGGATTTCAGCACCAGTGAGACAGTCAGAATTGGAAGGATAGCATTCTGGCTGTAGCACTGGATTGGAGATTTGGTAACTGGCTATACCCTAGATTGGAGCAAATCACTTGATCTTACAGTGCCTCAGTTTCCCATATTTAAATGAGGATAACATCTTTGTTCCTGCAGGGGTATTGTGAAGCCAGGTTCAGACAGGTCATGGGAGCCATATAGCCACCTGGATAGATAGTGTGTTTGAGAATTCTTAGGACAAAATGAGGTGAAATGTATGACTTCCTCAGGGTTAAGCTATAGTGAGATGCTGTTAGAGGAAGCTACCAAACCTGTATAATGAAATCTGAAGTTTTTGGTTAGGAAATAAATGTAGAGATTCAAGAAGTGATCTGACACTGCAGTAGTTTAATATAAAATAGCAAACTGATATTGTGTTGCATTCTCAGAGCATCAAAACAGAAGGTGAAGAGCTAAGGCAGAGAAATCCCTATCTTATATCAAGAGAAACAAAATTCTGGTTGATGCTCCTGTGGTATGAGGTTTCTTTATTGGAGGAACATCCCATGATCCTGGGTTTGGCTGACTGCGTCTGCACATCCCAATTACCAAACACTTGACTAAACACCCAGCTATTACCTAGTGGGTAGCAGCAACCATTTTCATTCCACTGCAGTATCAGTCTCACTCTGCTCGTGTGACTCTAATGAAAAACCATTCTGGTGGTATGCTGCGCACTCCCACTGGGTACATGGTTCAGGGATTTAAGTTACTGGAAAGAGAACCTCAGGGGGAGGGGAGAGGGAAAGGAACAAAGGATGTAGAAATACATATTCAATGTAGCAACAACTAAATTTTAAGACACAGTTGATACTGAGTGGAATCCTCTATCCTAAGGTGGGAGCCTATATCAAGTACAAAGAGAGTTAAGCACTTAAAATGGGATTCATAGAAGCCAGCAAGCTGATAGCAAATAGCAGAGGTGTTAGGGTCGACCCTTAACGGGACTTACAAACCTAACTCTTGGCCAGATAGAGGTGCCTTTCCCATCATGCAGACAGACATGGTGGTCAAGGGGTCACTCATTTGCACCGAGAGAGAGTCAGATACAAGACTCTGCTCCAAGGAATGCTTTAGTATTTATGCAAAAATGCATTTATTGATATTAGGTATACTCACCCCACTATGCCCAATACTGGGGCCAGTCTTCTGGGATATGTGATATCTGGGATCCAGTTTTTACACTAAATCAAGAAGAGTTAAGATTTGAAAACAGGATTTTCTCTTCCCAGTAAGCATCCTTTTCACTGAGGTAGTGGATGTACCTCTCTGCCCCAAAAAGGACCAGTTTTCAGCTGCCTCTTGTGTAAGGCTTCATTTAATAGAGCTATTCAGAGAAGGCCCATTGACCTGGTCCCCACAGGTGAGATGGCTGGGGGATTCCTCCAGCATGCTGCCATGTTCCCTCAGCTCCCAGGCCACTCTCAGGCTGTAGCCCAAATGAGGGCAACTTAGGAAGTGAGGTTGCAGAACTGAACTGGCAAGGGAGGGGAACAAAGAAGAGATGATTTGAGGCAGTTAGGAGAGAGATAGGGGCAGAAAATTTTGCCTGAGTAAGGACTGTTGGATTTGTTTCATGCCGAAAGAGGAACCTAGAGGCTGGTGATGTGAAATTGAAATAATGCAAGAAAGTACTTCTCTCTGTGTGCTGTCACTCTTTGCCTTTGTATACAGGATCCATGTTTTGTATTGCTAGGCAACCAGGCTTTAACCCTCTTGGCCCACACTTTGAAACATGCAGTCAAGGAAAACAATCAGGCAGACAGAGCTGCTAAGCAAGTCAACCGGCAAATTCCTCTTTGGAATTTATGAGCATGCAGGAGGTGTTTCCTTATGTCCATATTTGAAAATTCAAGTGCATGGTGAAGCTGGAGCGTGCCAGCAGCTTGCATTGTGTATGGAGGCAATTACCATTCAAAGAATGCACCAGTCTGGGAATGTAAAAGCTCCAGAGGAAGAGGTATGTGCTCACTTTGAAGGGGTATGGAAACAAATAGGGCCCTGTGTTAAGCACTTGCTTGTAAAAACAGGGAATTCAGATAGAACGAAATCCTCTTGAAAAGGATTCCTTTCCCAGGGGAACGCAGAGCTGATAATGTGACTTTTGGGAACAAAGTATAACAGAATTGTTCTTTGTTTCATACTATACTCACAGAGACGAGGTGACCTGCAATAGGCTGAAGTCAATAGCATTTCCATTGCAAGAGAAAGGGGTGGAGGGTGTAGCAGGGGGGCTGCCAGTCCTTAGTGTTCGCATTTTAAATGACAACATGAGATTACATATTAATGTTTAGCATGCAACTTGTTCATTGTACCATGGGTTATATATTAATTGCAGTGTAATCTAACTAGTGTTAGATTTGATACCACAAAAGCAAAACCCTTATCACTAAATTGGACCAAATGTCATTCTGGGAGGGCTGCTTTAGTTGAACATAATTTATTGGGCTCAACCCTGCAGTAACTGGCTGAAATTCTATGGTCTCCAATTTAAAAAAAAAAGTTAAATTAGATGATGTAGGGATCCCTTCTGACCTTAAAACACACAAACTCTCACCACACATAAATCATGGCATAGTTTTTTTTGTTTTTCTTTTAAGTAATAGGTATAATTACAATGAGTCTATTTGAAATTAAATCTCAAAGTAGACAACTTTATTAAATCATGACAAGAGGGGATATGTAATAGCATACTGCAAGATAATGCAAACCTCTAAGGTGGGTTCCATCATTATAGAAAGGTTTTCAGTTAATTAGGAAAACAAACTTAAATTTTAACTGCTAAGAACTGTCTTTTCAAAACTGTGCCTGGCTCAGGGAGGTGTGAAAAAGCAGATGAGTACATAAGCACATGCATTTGCCACAAAGAACTGGATTTATACATCTCCTATAGTTGCCATTACAATGAAAGAATTAATATACAGTTGCTTGAAATGGAAATACTTACTGGAGCACAGTTATTCTCTATTTAATGTACTTGAAAATACAGCAGTTTATACCACTTTATAGGAACTTTGGGCAGTGTTAACTTCTGATTGGCACTACTAAAGTGCAATTTTCTCTGCATTGTGAAACAACAGTAAGTACCTAACTCAGGTAAGTTCGTGGGACTTTAAATTATATGGGCAACTCGGGCAAATTCACCTGAATGAAAAGATATGTGTACATTTAGTCACATGTACAGAGGAAATAAAGGGGGCGACATTTGTATTCACTCAATTAGACGGATGCCTAGCCCTGATAATAGTTTTCCTCCAATTGTACTTTGAAGGGCTTCTTTTTACATATGAGACCAATTTGTTTAAAAGCAGGGAAATGTTCTTTATTAGTAACACTCTTCACAACAAGAGAATCAACTTGTTCTATTGATCCTATTTGGGTTTTTTTATCTTCCGGCAAGATAAGAACAGATTTGTTTAATCATTTTATTACCTTTGTGCTCTGTATACAGTACTTACTGAAAGAGTGGGATGTTGCTATTTGTAATATCTAGGCTTGCCAAGCACTTTCCAACAAACTTCCCCGTGAGTGTCAATGTCACAGGTTTTCAAAGAGCAAACTGCCATTAAAAGCTTTATTGTTTAGTTACAGTCATTACTAAGTAATTTGCGCTCCTTCAGTTAAGATGCTGTGGTGGTGGAGTTTACCATGCTCTGTATTTGTGCAATATAGTGCTTTTCAAAGATGTGTTGCTAGTAGCGCTATTGATTAGTGCATAATATACAAACGTAACTGCAATCTTTAAACTATGACTCAGCCAAACATGGCCACTACAGTTAATTATGTTTTTTTTTATTTAACCTTCCTTGTCTAAGAGCTCGAGCTGGGCTCGACAAAACTAGCAGCACAACCTTTTTTAATTCACTTGCATGTTTTTATGCTTAATAAACATATCAGGAAAAAGGGACATATAGGAGTAGTAGAACTATAGAGAAAATAGAAGGAAAGTAACTAATCATCATGAAATTATGATACTGAACACTGCAACAGAAATGGAGGTGCCATCTCAGCAACATCCCCTACCCTTCTGAGAACTTGAAAGAACAGGAAGACATCACTGCCTGGAAGATGCACACAAAGCTGCTTTCCCCTTTGTAATACTCAAGTAAATCCATTTCCACCACCATGGTACTTAAGTATCCACTCGTTGTCCCTCTAAGCATTCCCTCATAGGAGTGCTAAATCCACTAGGGACTCTGTTGCATTATATGGGTGTAAGGGATGTGAGGAGAGGCATACTTGGGCCACATGAAGGGACACACTGGGGTGTGGGAAGAACTGGCTCAGTTCAAGCATGAGTTTAGCTCCTTTCCTTTTCTGGTTCAGCTGCCAAGGAACAGAGAAATGGATCAGTCTACTGATTCATATTTTTAACTATATATTTTTAATAAATTTCAACCCAGTCCTAAGGCCTCAATTGTTTCTGCCACCTCGGGACAGTGGTATTCCTGGTCTCCTTTCAGAAGGGGCCATGTCATTCTTCATGCTCTCTGGACTATGACTGGTCTCTAACCTGTTTTACTAGTACCTCTTTCCTTTTGCTCTCCAGGCCCTTGAGTCCCTGCCCTAAAGTCCTGCCATGAAGCAGTTGTGTGACTTAGGGTACAGACACATGACACGTTTACTCTAGATCAATTTACCCTGGATTTTGCTCTACCGTAAATTTACTCTGCACTAGGGAGTAGACACTCAATCAGCTCTCCAAAGCTAGCTGCACAGGGATATTAGGCAGCCAGGAAACTGGTCGGCATTTAGAACATAGCTTCTCTGGAGTGAAATTTCACTTATTCATAAGTAACTTTACACTGGAAAACAGCGTCCCTGTGGAGTAAATGTTGTGCGTCGT
>NW_005843182.1:106632-158206 GCF_000455745.1 Alligator sinensis
GACTTTTCCTCCTGAGTACACGTGGTGTGTGTCCACACCCTCAGAGCATTTATACACATACTTTTTTTCTTGCAATGCGCCAGAGATCTGCCACTTCAGAGCAGACTCAATTAATCAAGTCTGCTCTACACACGAGCTGAGGTGAACTGTGCTGCGCTCCATGCAATTGTATAAGTGGCAACATGCATGTCAGCACGCAGAAAACGGTGGTGGTGCACTTTTGAACTAAAGCACCTCTGAGGTGGTTTAGTTCAAAAGTATGCCACCGCCATTTTCTCAGCACTGATGCACATTTTGCTGCTTATACAACTGTAAGCGTTGCAGCGCCAGGCACTTTTCCAAGCTCCTGGTGCTACAGGACTTACATGTGTAATAATGCCCTCAGATTCTACCAGCCCTAATTTATTGCTTCCATCAAGCCACTTCCTAGGCTGCCCATTATCAGGTTACTCCCTATACCTTCATCTCATGACTCCTCTCCTAAATCCTGTGTGTTTTCTCCCCGTTTCTTTTCCACTGAGATCCAGCTTGGTATTTGGTGACTGGATGGCATCACTGATATTTCTTTTCCCAAGATCTCTCTCACTGCTGATTCTGTCAGCTTTCTCTCCTCACTGAGCCTTTTAAATTGGTTCCCTCTTCCCAGCAGGCCTAGCTCTATTCTGATGGTCTGGGGAAAAAAGAAAATCCAGGCTTCTGTGAGACCTGGATCTGAGCTTTTACTAACAAAGACTATTTTGCATTCAAAAGCTGGTCTAACATTATTCCAACTACATATTTGTTCCAATAAAAGAGATCACCTTAGGAAATCCTTGGTTAGGGACAGAAGTTACACATAAACTGGTTTAAGTGATCAAAACTATAACAGAAGATAAGTTCAGTGCACATAAACCATTTTCAAAATGGCAAAAACTGGTTTGAAATAAATATGGTTGAATGTAGTATCAGACATAATTGACTTGAGGTCTGTCCCAGGAGGACAGCCACCAGGAGATGTGGGATCTCCCCACCCAGCAGTGGGACAGGGAACAGGTCAGCCCACCATTACACAAAAAGCCCTGAAACCAGGGCAAACTTACCTCTTACAGGATGAGAGGAGGCGGATGCGCTGTGCCGGCACCAAACAGGTACGTAGTTTGTGAGCAGCTCAAGCCGGCATGGGCAGGTGACGTCATCCCTGGATGCTGCCCAGCCAGGATAAAAGCTGGCATCGAGGGACACGCCAGGGAGGCACCGCAGGAGGTGCACGCCAAGGGTGCTTCCCACATCGGGTGTTCCCAATACTGGCATGAAGCATGGGACCTGGACCCAGAGCTGGAGCATCAGAGGGGGTCCGCAGCAGGGAAGAGGACGTTGGATGATACTGAGGGATGACAAAGACCATAAAACACTGAGTCCGTGAGTGGGAAGGGGACAGGCCAGGACCCTACCCCAGATTATTGCTGAAATCCTTTTTTTGTGTGTGTGGTTATTTCTGTGTTTCTCCCTTTTCTAATGGGGATCAGCCCCAAGAGGCCCTGAGGCAAGGGCAGGGGCAGAGTCAGCACTCCAAAGGTAGGAGTGGCTGAAGGACCGTGGCCAATAACCAGACTTAGCCAGAGGTCCATCGGGAGGCCAGGAACAACTCAAGACACCCAGGAACACAGAGGGAAACACAAGCCATCATCTCCCTCCCCACAAGAGGGATGGGAAGAGATGACAGTGGAGGGTAAGCCTTGTGAATACCGAGGGCCATCCTAGAGGCTGGCGCATGGATGGGGTATAGGGGAGGCAGAGCCCCATGAATACCCACCGAAAGTTGCAGCCAGTCTGAGCGAGCCCACAGAAGGGGAGCCCACCACTGAAGAAATCACCAAAGTCATGGCAGGAGAGTCTCTGGGCTTTCCCCAGGGTGATTGTGGGCTCATTCAGAGGTCGCTGAGATCCATGCAGCAGCCAGCACCTGGCGCATGTGCCAGGGCATCGCACGAGCGTATTCTTGAGACCAGGTGGGCACAAGGTCAAAATGGTTTATGGAACCTGTGTCCTAGACCCTTTCCTGGTTTAAGTTAAATCAGTCCCCCAGCATCCCAGAATGCTCTGCAGCCCTGGGCTGGGCTGAGCTGTCTGTTCCAGCCAAGCAGGGTTGGTCTCACCTCTCTCCTCCCTAGCTGGAGCACTATCACTGCTCTGGCTGGCTGAGAAAGGTGTGAGGGTGGGAAACCCTGCTCTGGAGTGCAGCCGAGTCTGCCTCGTAGCAAGGCAGCAGCCCTTGCAGGCATCCCCAGCCCCCTACCCCCTAACTGCTCCAGTGGCAGCAGGGGAAACAGGGGTTTACTCCCTCTATTGCAGGGGGGTGGCACAGGCACTGATAGGCTCTGCTCATGCACCCAGGGATGTGCACCCAGCACCACAGAAGCCAGACCACAGTAGCCTGAGGGGAAGTGGGGGTTTAATCCCCCCATTGCAGGCAGCAATGGTGGGGGCACCAACATGGTGCCCTGGGCCATCCCTCTGAGGAATGCCCAGATGGCCATGGGGAGGGGGCAAGGAGGGGGGAAGTGACCTGGCTGGGTGGGGAGGGGAGGGAGCTGGGGCTAGTTATGGAGTCCGACTCAACCCTGTCTCCCACTGTGGCAGCACAGCCCAGGCTGGGGCAGCCCCAGCTGGCAGCGGTCAGTCCCCACTGCCTCCCACCTCTAGCCCCACATGGGAGGCCATGGTTTGCAGGCAGGTTGCTGCTACAGCGAGGTTCCCCACCCTCATGCCTCTCTCAGTGCTAGTGGCAGAGCGAATTATTGAGGCGGGTAGAGGTGAAACACCCATCACTCACTGCCTGCTCACAGTGGTGCCAGGCACTCAGGGTGGGCTGCTGCAGGCCAGGGGCATAGGCCTCGGCAGAGGGAGGCAATGGATCGCTGCAGCTCAGTCTGGCCCGGCCCCACAACCCAAGGGCATAGGCAGCAACTGGTATGTGCCCTGCATTTCTGGAGTCAAACATGAATGTCTATTTACTTGCAAATTGGTCAATCTAGATTTAGACTGAATCTTAGACTAACCTGCAAAGATTGAATCAATTCAGGCTGTGGCTTTTTGAATGTGTGTCTCTAGCCCTTGTGTCTAGCATACTTTCTGGACCATCATGGCTACAATATCACCTGTACACTAGAGATTATGATAGCAAGATAGGAAATACATTTTAAAAATCACATCCAAAGAAGGATAAATATTTGAAATACTGAAAAATGTAGTGAACTGAAACATTTTTTTTTAAACTGGATCTAGTCAAGTGAAACATTTAACTTGGATCATTTAGAAAAATTTCATTTCAACCATTTTTTATTGTTTTTAACCATTTTTTGACTTTTTTATTTTTTCCTTTTTAAAATACATTTTAGCTTATGTTTCAAAACCAATGTCTTTTGAACTGAAAAACTGAGTTTTGCATTCTAAAAATACATAAAAAGAGAAATATACATAATTTCAGAACTTTAAAAAAATGTAACAAAGCAGGAAATTAATCAATACTGCCAGTTTTCGACAAAATGCTGTAGTTTCAACAAATCACGATGAGTCAGTGAAAAGATATTTTGCCTAAAAATTCCAAGCCATCTCTAACTTCCATCATCCCAGGAAGGAAGGAAGGGGTGAAGAAAGAGAACCCTAGGACATGCAACATGCATCCTGGGTTTCTATGGTGATTTAGAATACATGGAATATACATTCTGGGCTTTTCTTCTATCACTGAGAATTTATAGCCCCAAAGGAAGGATTCTTAATCTGATGAGCTATATCAAGACTTTTCTCTGAAAACAGTATGAGTAGGAAGTTGACCACTGCATAGCAGATATTTACCCCTGGGTCATGTCAGACCCTTCCCACAAGTAAGAGTATGATTAGGAAAAATACATTTTTACTTTTATTTTCAGTATTTCCAGGGTTCAAACTTAAAATTTTTCTTTAGGACATTACAGAGCGTAGGGCAGTAAAAGAAAGTCAATCCTGATGTGGGTAGAGTAGATAAATTAATCCTGACACGGCATTGCCTCAGATTTGCTCTTTGTCTTGATGAAGTGTCTAATCAAGGATCCTGGTTTTCTCTGATTTAAAAAAAAAAAATCCCCAATTTTTGGTTAAAAAAGAGTAACCCCAAATCCACATTTTTTCCATGATTAAAATGAAACACCACGTGTGTGTGTGTGTGTGTGTGTGGTGTTTCATTTTAATCACAGGAAAATGTGGATTTGGGGTTAGTTTTTTTTAACTGAAAATAGGGGATTTTTTAAAATCAGAGAAAACCAGGATCCCTGCTAATCATCATGAGGGGTGTTAGCAGAAGAAAGAATACTGCCATAGAAATAGCAATATCCCTAAGGCAGAGAGTTTCATTGGGATTTCTATACCAAGTTCTTTACATAAGTGTGCCAGCTACTTTGCAGGAAAAAAAAAACATTGAGAAAAGTGTACATAACACCCCACAAAGTGGGGAAAGCTTTACTGATGGACGAAAAGTATGAGGCAGACTACTCAGCAGATACCACAGCTCTAGACCACAAGTCAATAAGTGCCTTTCTAGTGACTTAAATGAATTTTGGATGAAGTCCTAAAATTCCATCTGCACTGGGGTTATTCTCAGAGTAGGATTAGCCAATTTAGTGGCAAAAAGTCTCTTCCTTGCTGCAGCTGTGGGGAATTATAGGTTCGATATACCTAGCAGAATGAAGGCCTTATGGTAGAAACTATGACCACTGAACTGAACAATGAAACTATAAAATGATAAAAACACTCCTGTGAATTACAAAACCTTCAGACTGTTGGGCAAGCCAAACGTTATTAAAGTAGGCCCTCTTTAAAAAAAAAAAAGAAGCAAATACAAATGGACATTGAATTGGATAGAGATGGCAATACTTTGTTCTGCCTGAAATCAAGACTCTTGTATACATGGGGCCCACACGGTTGCTCTTCCAACAATAAATTCAGTTTTTCACTCTAGATTGCATTCACAAGTTGCAAATTAATGGCACAAAGAAGCAGTGATAATTAAGGAGCAGTAAGATGTATGTAATGGCTTCCAGCACAATCCATTTTTATCTGATTATTAATCCTCCTGATGATTCCTTTTCAGGAAGTAAGGGCTGTACAATGGCAGAGGACCACAACACAAAAGACACCTTGAAACCCCTGGTGTTCCGTCTCCACGAGAGCGTTCCTAAAGTGGTCCGTGAAGTCTTAATGGAACGTGGCTGGAGAGAATTTGATGAACAAGAGCAGGACAAATCAGACTGGAATCTATACTGGCGGAACACCCCTTTCCATGTGACAGACCACCGTAACATTAAACCCTGGCAGAGGCTCAATCACTATCCAGAAACAGTCAAGATCACAAGGAAAGACTATCTGGCAAGAAACCTTAAACGTATGAAAGGAATTTATGGATCAGCACTGTATGAATTTAGTCCAGTGGCATTCATTATGCCAAACGACTATGTCAAGTTTATAGCAGAATATAGCAAGGAGAGAGAATCCCAAGGCAGAAAGTCAAGCTACTGGATTTGCAAACCTGTGAATCTGTCTCGAGGAAGGGGGATACTCATTTTCCAGGACATTAAGGATCTCATATATGATTGTGTGGTCATTGTGCAGAAGTATATTAGTAACCCTTTGCTTATTTCTGGGTACAAATGGGATCTCCGCCTGTATGTTTGTGTCACTAGTTTTTGCCCCCTCACCATTTACACTTATGAAGAAGGACTGGTGAGGTTTGCCACAGAAAAGTTTGACCTCAGTTATCTAGACAATGTATACGCCCATCTGACAAACACCAGCATCAATAAGTTTGGGCCCGCGTATAAAAAAGATAAAGTAGGGATTGGCCGTGGTTGCAAATGGACATTCAGCAAATGCCGTTCTTACCTACGCAGCCGTGGCGTAGACGACCTACTTTTGTGGCAAAGAATCAACAACATTGTGACACTGACCCTTCTTGCTATCACCCCTTCTGTACCATTGACTCACAATTGCTTTGAGCTCTTTGGGTTTGATATTCTGATAGATGACAAATTCAAACCATGGCTTTTAGAAGTGAACTGCAGCCCAGCCTTACATTTAGACTGCTCCATTGATGCAACAGTGAAAAAAGGACTTCTCCATGATGTCATTGAATTACTAAACTACAAACAAATTGACACCCTGAGACAAAGTAAAGGAGCCAGGACTAAAGCATCCTGTGCTAGTAAGTCACAGGTCTCCTTGAGTATTCACAGTAAAAGTGCAACTGATTCTGCCCCACATTTCCTTGCTTCTAGGCAACCACAGACTGAATGCACTGTCGCTTCTCCTGTACAATCTCTCTTGGAAGTTGCAGGAAGATCATTTAGTGAAGAGGCCATAGTGACTAGGAAAGCAGCCAGAGTACATCCAAGGAAAACGCTGACCTCACAGCTCCGGGAGAGGATGAACACGCCAAAAATATCTTTCCCCTCCAGAGCTGCATCTAATAGCAAACCAGTACTAGGAACTTTACATCATGTGCCTGTGCCTGTGCCTGGCCAATCCACCCAATGGCTGCCCATTGAGTTATATAAAAACAAATTAAGCATCCCTCCTTATTTTCTCACAGATCAAGACAAGAAGCCCTTTCCTCGAATAGGTGATTTTGTCCTTATATTCCCTTTCAATGATGCTGCACTTCAAGCTTCCAGAAATGGAATAGATGTAAAAGGCATCATACAAGAAATACACAAATTAATGACTGAACAGTTGTCCCGGGGAATACAAAAAGTAAAGGAGAGAAAAGATTATTTAACTATTAAAAAATGTCTATAAGCTACAACACAATGAAAGAGTCAGATTATAAACAGTACCAAGGGGTACTGAGATACTAACCTGGTTGTTTAGTTTTAAAAGGACAGGTATGCTCTATACTCATCTCATAAATATGGATATCACAAGACTTTAAACTGTAACTAGTACTATTGCTTATTTAACAATACCCCTAATAAATTATTTTTAAATAAAAGAATTCCTAAATACTTTTAAAAGGTATTCTGACATGAAAATAACACAAAGAGGAAAATATAAAGTTGCATTAATTTTCTTTTAAACGTCAGTCCTTGTCTCTGTTTAATATTTGTTTATGAATTTCTCCCCTGTAATTCAGGGTCCTTTGTTTATGCTGTTTTTCTCCCCTGGAAGGCTTTATAACTTTAAAAAGCTCATCAGTTTACACGCTGAAGCATAGAGTTTAATATCCATGCCTCTTCATTTACAAAGCTGCCAGTATTATAAGGGTGTTGGTTTTTTTTAATAATCCAAGTCTGGCTCTGCTCAACTGAGCTTTCATAGAATCATAGAAAAGTAGGGCTGAAAGAGTCCTCCAGAGATCAGAGCCTAACCCCCTGCTATACAAACCATCCTGGAGAAAGCCTTGTCTAACCTGTTACTAAAACTACACAACCACAAGGCATAGCATCCTAACCTGCCACAGGTAAAGTAGGAAGACAAGTGGTCAGTACCCTGCTGCTACCAGGGATGTTAAAATACTCTGGAGAGATCTGAAGATGCTTCCTCAGCTTGACGAAGGGTGCTTGTGCCCGAAAGCTTGCTAAGAAGAATTTTTCCAACTATTTGAGTTGCTCTAATAAAAGATACCGGATTTACCCAAAGAACTTGTCTGCCCTCAAGAGATCTGGCATTCAGTACATGCTGTGTGAAAGAAATATAATTCCAGTAGAACTATGTTCGTTTCCTTGAAACAGATATCTTCAAAAATTCTTATGAAATCTAATTACAAAAAAATCCTCTATGCCAGTGGTTCTCAACCTTTTTAGATTTAAGGCACCCCTTGCTACGCTCAAGGCACAGAAAATATCAGCTCCTAGCTTTCTTATGTTTCTTGCCTATGGAAAAATAACACAGCAATACTTCTGTTGCAAAGAACTCGGAAAGACCACAACAGGTCAAAATGTTTTTGTCACTATGGACTCCTATTTGAGATCTCTGGGTTTATCTTTTGAATCAAGTTTACAAAACCAAGTGCTAATACTGTGCAGCACCTTATAGAATCTTTAAAAGGATCTTATGGCACCCAAGGGTGCCACATACCTGGTTGAGAATTGCTACTTTATGCTGTTCCTAACTGCTTTGCAGACTTTACAAACTCTAAACAAAAGAATCCCCACAACAGGCTTTGTGAAAAAAATATTTTCATTAGGTTTCTCAAAGCAACAGAGGACTTCAATACTGAAGCTGAGCTGTAAGCTGCCAACACCCTACTCAGACCACTAGATCAAACCTCTCTCTTGCACACAGTCCACTGAATGCCTTCTGGAAATGTATTGTTGTTAAACGGTCACTTCGTAGTGTTATGCCATCAATGCGCTAGCTTACACCTGACTGATGGTATAAAACTTCCTCAGTAAAACTAAGTGGAAAAAATGCTACCACTAAATCAAAACTCTCCACTAATTCAAACCAGAATCATCCCACAGTGCATCTCTACTGCCACCAACTGGCTGTATGGCGGTAACAGTACCTGTATTAACCCACCGTACAGCCTCACATTTGTTCCAAAAGGGAAGACAAATTCCAGCTGCTTTGCGGTTAATCTAACGATAATCTAATTGATAATCTGCAGACAGCAGAGTCATGAGGTTTTCCAACTGTATTTTAATTTCCTTGCAAGATTCTCAAAGTGGTCATCCCGAGTACCTTTCACGATTGGAATCACAGGGGGATGTTTTGGGGACAGCGGTGTCCATGTGTTAGACTGCTTCAGCAAAAGGGTACAATGTAGTCATAATCGTGATCACTATTCATTCTAAGAGCCAAGATAATCTGTGGCTGGGAGGGGCCATTGCCATTCAGAGTAGAAGAGCATGCTTCCCTGCTTTTGCAGTACAAAGCCTGAAAAGAGAGAGAAACATGAGGAGCAGTGTGCTTTTCTGTACAAAGAATGATTAAATGAATACTAATATTTTACTGTAGTTTCATTTCCCTTGGAAGGGAACTGACTATCGCAAGTCAAAGTAGCTCCTCTTAATTTTTGTCAGCATCTACCCCCTTCTGTTTGAGAGCAAGCTGGACTTCAGTTACATAGTTTGATGGTTCCTTTGCTTTTGCACTTTTAAATGTTGTCTGATAATAGTAAATTACTATGTAAGCAATGGTAGTTGTACAGGATAACGCAATGACTATTAAAAGCTTATAACTAATCTCTCCCCATATGGTATCGGTATTCTTTGAGTTATACTGCGGGGCAATTGCAAAGGGTTCTGTCACTGTATCTGGTCAGCATGATGTTAGGATCCTGGGGGGAATGTAAGGTGGACTGGGCTGTAGGAGAGAGAGAGAGAGAGAGAGAGAGAGAGAATGAGTATGAGTGTGTGTGTTTGTGTGTACATGTGTGTGGGCATGCACGCGTGCAGCAGCAAGTTATGATGGCAGAGCAGTTAAAGGACCTTGCTGCATCTCCAGAGGTCTGAATTTGAGGCTTGCTCTAGATTTTTGCTGAAGGTTGCTCCTAGTCAACCCAGTTCTAAATAGGTATCTGTATATGCTACCAGCCACATTGTTCCTTCATGTGCTCTCAGATGCAGAAACCAGTGTGAGCCCCCACTGCCAGGCTATTCAAGAACAGATGCCTTGCTCTCTGACTCTCAGCAGAAATCCCACCCTGGACCTGAGAAACCTCCCTTGAAATTTTTGCCCAAACTGGAACATTCCCATTAAAAGGCGAGACTCATATATTTTAGTTTGGATCAGGAGCTTACCACAGAAATCCATGACACTGGGTGTGTCTACATGATATGCTTTACTGCGCAATAGACTAATCTGTTGTGCAGGAAAGTAACACCCTGTACACATGTGCAGCATTTACTGTGCAGTGCATTAGTCTACTGTGGGGTTGCCTACTATCTGTAAATACAGATAAATTAACCATAAACTACTGCGCAGTAGCGCACATGTAGAGTGCTGACCAGGAGCAAGTTGCTCCCAGTCAGCCAAGACAGCAAGGGGCAGGAAAACGGTCCCTTACTCTGGGCTGCTGCTTCCCAGCCTGTGCTCTGATCTACCAATCAAGGCAGGGGGCTGGGAAGCAGCAGCTGTGGGAGGGCACATTTTCTCAGCCCCCTGCCCTGATCTACCAATTAGGACACAGGGCTGGGAAGCAGCAGCTGCAGGAGGGCACATTTTCATAGCCCCCATATCTAATCTGCAGATTGGGCATGGGGCTGGAAGGGAGCTGGCCTGGAGGCAGGACAGTTTCCCCTATCCTTGGAGACCAGGGCCTGACTTCAGTGTTCCCTACCAGCCCAGGGCTGGCACGCCTGGGAGCCTGAAAATCCCCCTGAATGGTGTAGAGGGCACAAAGCAGGGCTGGAGTAGCCCTGCACTGAAACTGCTCCCCTTGGGAGCAAATTTGCTCCTGACAGGAGCACATGTAAATGCCCTGCTGAGGAAAGCTTACTTCACAGTATTTTAGTGCGTTAATTGCACTTGTAGACATGCCCACTGTGACCTCCAGGGAGGATTACTGCCACATTCTCTGCACCTCCATGAACCCATCTCTCAGGGAAGTGGTGGTAGAAAAAGAATCCTACTACATAACCGGTAGGTGGGTTAACTCACTGATTCTTTGCTGTTTGCTCTTTCCTTATGTTTATTTCAGGGTCAGATTCAAGGTGTTCCTTTTGATCTATAAAATTCTTTACTACAACATTCAGACTCTTGTTATTTGCTAAGGCCCCTCTCTTCTCATGTAACACAGCGTAAATTGAATTTATTTCACAGACAGCATGCATTACCACCCTCGGCACATTTACAATAAGGACAAGCACAGCCAAATATAATGCATCTGGCAACTGGCATTAGTCAACACAAGCAACCCAACAAACCTTCTGAGAAAGCCTGTCTAAGCAGGCTGTAAAATAATGCCCTGCAAATCAAATGATTCTCCCTCTGTTCAAGAAACAGGGTCAGGAATTCCAGGGTAAAGATTTTTTGTTTGTTTGTTTCAAGTGCCAAATCAGTTCCAAAATCTCTTGGACAAAGCCCAATAGTCAAGTTCTAAGTTTTGACTGAGCAGAGCATAATCGTTCAAGTCTGTGTGGCTCTACTATTGGGCAAGTATCAGTCTGGGGCTTCAGATACTCCCCAAATCTGTGGCAGACATCCTATGTGCAAGCCTAGGGCTCAGGGACCCTGGGGTTCAGATGCTTCCTTATCTCACTTGCTGTTTAGCCAAAAGGCCAGGGAGCAAGCCAGAAGGAAAGCAAGAAAGCTGTCTTCTATTGCCACAAAATTGTGCAGTCGAGTTTCCTGCATTTGGGGAAGACTTGTAAAAGTCAGTGAGCCCAGAGTGCAAGGGACAGGCGTCACCCTAGGAAAACCACTTCTTAGCCCACAAGAGACCTGGCGATCATGGTATTTCCCCTCTACTCTCCACTGGGAATGCCTTGCCCTCACTGCTCTTACATACAAATCTAGGGATTTGTTAGCAAAACAATCCCAGCTAATTTCCCAGTCAGGGTATCACATGAAGAGGAAGGTAGTTGCTCAAGAGAAGGAGCTTTAAAGATGACGGCCAATGCCTCAAACTGCACTGGGAACTGAATATGGGAGAGCAGGTGATTCATTGGTAAGTGAACAGCACTGCTGCTAACAAAGCAAAATGCTGTATTTTGGGCTGGCTGAGCTTTCAAAGTGTTCCTCAAATGTACAATGGAAGTATACCACTTTGTAGCAGAGGTCAGTTTGGGTGTACAAAGCAACACTGGCAAAAGGAGGAGAGGTTTGCACCTTGTAGACTAACTAAATCTAAGATCTACATAGGCATAAAACTTTTGTGAGCTCAAGCTCACTTCATCCTCTGCTCAAAGCAACATTCCCTGACATAAATGCCAGTGGGCTAGAAGCAGGGCAGTTTTAGTGGAAAACGGTTAGCTCTGGAATTTGCTTCCTCTACCAGGGTGACATAGCATGACTCCAACTAACTTCTTAGGAATTTACCTAAGACAGGAAGAAGGATAGTTTGAACTTTCTATCATGTGTTTTGCAGGAATGAGAGAAATGTTCTCTCTCCAATTTTTGATAAATTGCATTAACTGTATGTTACCAGGTGCTATAGGTAGGGCTAAGATGGTCAGTATGGAGGCATTTTATTGATAAAACTATATCTGCAATAACACAGTTTTATGAAGAAAAGGTAGAGGCTCCATAGATAGAAAAGCTGTTTATTAGAGGGGTTGCAAAAACAATGCCCATCCATCTTGCTAATGCGCCTACATAAATCAGCAGTCTCTGTGCTCACACAAAGCTTGGTCTAGCCACACAGAAGCTAAGGGGAGTTTTGGCCACAAATTTCAATGGGAGCAGGAACAGGACCAGACTCATAGTTAAACACAGCCACAAGCCTACCTTGTGCAGGAGCAAGCAGGGTCCAAATCTTTCTGAAGATTATGAGTACAACTTCTTAAAGCCCCCTGGGAGGTAAGTGCGCCCGGCACTGCTTAGAAACCGGCACTTTTAAACAAGACATTTCCATTGTCAACTGTAGATTGTAATAATAAGTGGATCAAAAAGGTGGATTATTGGATAGTAAACCATGGTTTGAGGTAAAACCAACAAGTAAACCTACTTCATGATTCCAAAACATCCATAAAACAATTTGAAAACCTGCTTGTTCACTGAAGAGCAGTAAACTTTTCATAAAAGGGATTTCCTCGAGATTGATGCTTCTCTTTGACAGAACTAACCACTGTGGCTGTGTCCACATAAGCATGGATGTTTGGCTCTCCTGGGACAACTAGCAGCAGGACACATTGTGCCACCACTAGTTGTGCCCAGGGAATGCCTATGCCATGGCTCCTCTGGCTCATGGCAGGTTACCCTGGGTGGAGTAGGGGAGGCTGGGGCCAGCACTGTGCTGGTCCCAGCAGCCTTACTGGTGGTCCTGGGGGCCTCATGGGGCTGCAGCAGTGGCAATCCTGCCTTTCAGAGCCTGACCAGCAGCTGGAGTGTGGCTCTGGCTGGCCAGGCTCCAGTGCTGAACAGCACACGCTGACCCTGCGTGCACCACTCCGCCTTTTTTTGTGCAGGTTTTTTTGACCCCCTGTATATCTGGGGTCAAAAAAACCCTTGTGCTGCTTCTTTGCAACTTGGAAAACACCTGACTGTGTGGTATGTAGCACTGCAGATGTGTCTGTGGCGCCACGTATCGCATGGCTACACTCATCCAGACACAGCCCCTGTCTATTTTTCAAGTGAAATTGAACGAGGCTTTTTAGTGGTGGAATATTGCTGTAGGAGTTACATGAGACAAATCATTTTGCCATGTTTCAGATTTTCTTTAGCAACATGGAAATATCATTCTTTGACAAAGTACTTGAAATAGAATGGTCTCTTAAGGGATCTCTTTTTGTGGGGTTTCTTAATAAGAGATTACCTCTGTAGAGTACACAAATATAAGTAGATTACAACTGTAAAAAGCACACTTCTAAACATTTTGTTTTGTACATAGGGATAAAGGAGCAAAATACAACTATATCATCACACCCACATTACTTTAAAATGTATTAATCAATGAATGTTTTGAAAGAAGAGTAACTGAATTTATACACACACTGAAGCCTACGGTCAATATTAATAGGAAGCAACTTGTTGCACGCATTTTGTTCCATTCAGATTGCTGCATGCTCTGGAGAGTGACTGCAAATTTTTTAAGCTGAGCTGCCAGAAACAAAACAGAAGAACAAGCAATTTCATAGTTTTGCACTTATTTATTTTAAACTTGCATGTGAAGAAAAAATAGAGGAGGAAGTCTGTAGAAGCTTGAAGGGCATAAGGAGTTCATTGCCAGGGAGTAAGAGATGACCTGGGCCTCAGAGAATAAATGTTTCAATACTGTAGAAAAATCCAAGATGAGTGACAGACAGGATCCATGGGGAAAGCAGTTGCAGGTAGCATCTGATAAATGAGTAATCCCTGTGTTCCACTAAGATTCCCCTAGGTATATGGGGCTGTCTCCAGAGCCTTGCAGTTGGATGAAATTTGATGAGGACAAGTGCAAAATCCTCCACTTAGGACGCAACAAATCACATGCACAAATACAGAATGGGGAACTAATGGCTATTCTGTGGTACTGCAAAGAAAGAGCCTGGGGGTTACAGTGGACCAGAAGTGGAATATGAATCAACAGTGCATTCTTGTTGCAAAAAAAAAAGTCAACAGCATATTGGGTTGTATTACCAGGAGTGTCACTTGTAAATCAAGGGAAGTGATTCTTTTGCTTCATTAAGCTCTAGTGATGCCTCACCAAGCGTACTGTGTCTAGTATTAGGCCCCACACTTAAATGGACAAATTAGAAAGAGTCCAGGGAAGAGCAATAAAAATTATTAGAGGTCTGAGAAACATGACTTACAAGGAAACACTGAAAGAACTGGGATTATTTAGACTGGAGAATAGAAGATTGGGCACGTCTACACATGCACTTTAATACCTATTTTACTGCCTATTTAAAGGAGCACATAAAAAGTGCTACTATGCTAATGCACATTAAAATAGGCTACTGCGTATTAAGCATCACCTAAAAGCATGTTGTTCCACTACTGTGCATTAGCACAGCCTAATGTGAATTAATTTAGTGCCTCATATTGGAGGTATTAAATTTAATGCGCATTAAGAAAAGCACATTAATGTACATCTAGATGCACCCACTGAAGAGAGATTTGATACCAGTCTTCAAATACCTGAAGTGTTGTTATATGTAGGATGAAGATAGAATAATCTATGTGGCTGCAAGGACTTCAAACTGCATCAAGGGAAATTTAGGTTAGGTACTAGGAAGAACTTCCTTCCTCACTATGAGAGTGGTTAAACATTGGAACAGACTACCTAGAGAGGCTGTGGATTCTCCATTCCTGGACATTTTCAAGACCAGGTTAGACAAACACTTGACTGGGATGGTTTAGTCATGGACAATCCTATGGATCTATGACTCTGTGAAAATTTTAAATGTCACCTCTCTGGAGGGATGACACACCTAGCCTTCAAGCTATAAGCTGTTTGGGCAGGACACTTTCTATGTTTCCTGCTGTTCCACTGTACAGAAAATAATTCAAGATTCATTAGGCGAGAGAGAGAGAGAGAGAGAGAGAGAGAGAGAAAGAACATGAGCCTGTTGCCTAATGATTTAGAGAACTCATTCTAATTCCTGCTCCCAGGATGATTTCTGTATTTTACACTAAACAGCCATTGGATACAAAACAGACAGGCCTTGAGTGCCCTGGCCAGCAGAACTCATGCTGCATGATGAAACAGCTTCAACACAAGGGCAGCCCTACAGCATTGAGTAAAGTGCCTCCCTGCTCCAAGAGAGGCAGAATTTAAGACATTCCTCTGTCTTTAGTATTTCCCTACTCTTTAAGCATTAGACAGCTTCCCACAGAATATGCTGATTTTAAGTGTGTGCGCTGGTGGTTTGAATCCCAACCTGAGACTAAGTCTCCCTAATGACTGTATAGGGAGGCTATAGGGGTGTAGGTTGTAGCTGTGTTGGTCTAAGGACATAGGCAGACAAGGTTCTTTGGGTGAATCTGATATCTTTTGTTAGACCAACTTAAATAGTTGGAGAACAATTTTTAAGCAAGCTTTTGGGTTCAAAAACCCTTAAAAATTGTTCTCCAACTATTTAAGTTGGTCTAATAAAAGATATCAGATTCACCCAAAGGACCTTGTCTGCCTATAGGGAGGCTAGGCACTCCCTTCAGGGTTTTGGATTCCACTTCTGGGACCAGGCACCTGGAAACTAACATCTTATATTTATACTATTGCATTAATTCCAAAGAATCCTAAAGTGTCTTGCCCCTGTGGGGTGCACATAAAAGCACTGAGATGCAGCCACTCCAGTAATGGACAGGGTAAGCAACCAGCACACAAATACATTTTGGCCATGATCACCAGGCAAATGCTCTTATGAAAAGGATCATTGGTGTGTTAATATCTGTGTGGGATGGGCATGACTGCAGTTCATTCATGAGATGCTCACCCATTAGGCTTACCCATTAGGTTAAGCACCTAACATTCAGTGGGCGCATCTACATGTTCATTAATGCCCCTTACATACTGTGCATTTAGTTTAGTACTTCTTTAATGAAGTAGTAACTGAATGCACAGTAACTAGAGTTACTGCATAGTAGCACCAGCACATGGTTATTTAGTGACACTTACTGAGTATGAGCCTAATAACACTGCGTAATAGGATATTAGCACAGTTTTTGTCGTGACACACTACGGCACATTGTTATTACACTAATGTGCAGTAAGTGTCTTGTGTAGACACACCCACTGAGTATAAATAAAATTCAACCCGGCATGTTCATTTGGAAAAGCAGGAACTTAAATATTCCAAGGCCAGGTTCTAGTTATTTCAGGGAACAGAAAAATAGGTAAGGAGACAAAGAAAGAATCATGTAACAGGTGTGTGCTTCCAAGGGATAAAGATATCAAATCACAAGCAGAAACTAGCCTGGACAGACCACCTACATATAACCTGGCACATCAGGGAGATGAATCACTTCTTATCAAGGATGATATTGCCTTCTTCATCTCTGATTCGAACCCGTCCAGAGGAATACTTTGTTTCCTGTCGTCCATTGGAGTACACAGTCTTTCTGGTGCCATCAGGGTACTCCCTCCTCTTGAACTGTGCAGTATGAATCTCCTTCTGTCCATTACTGAATATCACCATTTTGTCTCCATTCCTAAAAACAACAAGAGGACCAGATACATCTCACAGTCTACAGTATAACCTAACATAGTTCTTGGCAGCAGAAAATACCCTGGGGAGAAACTGCAAGAACAGAAAGCTGCAGCGGTATCACCTTTGCTGATGGCCAGGACCTCCTCCAGAGTGATCAGCATTGGCCGGGACAGCATGGGGCAGTGGAGAAATGTGGTAAAAGATATAAAGGAGAAGTCAGAGTTGTGTGTCTGATTTCACTCCCATTGAATCCCTCATATAGCATACGAGTTTCAGTTGGTGCAAGGAGTTGTAACTGATATCTCCCTGTGCCACCAGGGATAACTCTAACCCATGTACTGCCTTCACCACTGCAGGAGATTCAGGGACAAGCACAGCTTGAGACTGTCTTTGTGTGAATAGAACTGATTTACAGCAGTGAGAATGGAACATAAAGTTGTACGGGAAAGCTTCCCTGTGACAATTTCATTTCATTTCAGACCATCAACCATCTAACTATGATGACATTTACAGGTGGATAATGGCCCTCAGCAGTTCTCACAATCAGATCTTCATCACACAGATTCTTCAGTTCATAAATGTAACTAAAATAACAATGAATAATGTAATCAGCATTTGCACAGCATTCTTCATCCAAGGACCTTAAGGCACTTTACAAACACCAATTGCCACAGTGCTCCTATGAGCTATGCATAGGACAGTACCATTTCTGTTATTGCACATTTCTCATGGCATGCCTGACAGCGCCTTGGATGTGATGTCAATCACTTACAGCTACACAAGGTGAGTGCACACAAAGTGCAAGTAAGGTGCTACAAGACCAAACTAGGACCCACTCAGTCCAGCTAGAAGAGACTACACAAGGTGCAAGGCAGTAGACAATAAACCCCCACACCTCATTTTGGTGGCCACATTCCTCTAATTATAATCCAAATCCTTCTTCTTTCCATCCTTTCAAAGGTTTCAAATAAATCTGTGCACACTTAGAACACAATTAACATTCCCTTGGTAAGATATCATTTTCTAAGAATCCATCTAAAGTTTTATGAATTCGCCCACTACTCAAATCTAACCATTACACATATGCTCTATGTCCAGTTCATGACACCTTGCATGAAACTTACTTTTCTACTTTTACTAAAGTACCATCTGCAAAAACTGTTTCCTCTAGCCCATCAGTACAGAGACGTTTCACTGTCTGATCAGGGAACACAATTTCTTTGGTGCCATCAGGATGATGTTTTTCTGTAGGAAAAAAAGTCTGCTTAGAAACTCCCCCATTGTTGGTTTCTTTGAAACTACATTATATTATTTTACTGAACATAACAGAGGGAAAGGTAGCACAGATGATGTACCACTAAACAAAAGAATAAATAACAATAATGATAAGCATGTAAATGGTACTTTTACCTCAGTAGATTTCAAAGCAAGTATCACTGGTTTGAAGTTTATTGATGGAGAATGAGAGGTACAAAGAGACTTAATGACTTGCCCATTATCACGTAACAACTCAAATGAAAGTATAGTCAAGCCCAGAGACACAACCCAGTCTGCCAGGGTCAGAATGAGTTCATTTTTATAACAAAACAATCCTGCAACAGTAGTTCAAGTTTACAAGCTGTTACATACCTATTTGATTATTAGGGAACTGCAGCACCTCCAAGCCAGTTGGATAAGTGGTGTGGGTTGTCTGCGCATCTGCATAGAAATAAATCTGCAAGCAGAGTGAAGGGCTTGTAGTCTGTTCACAATATTTTCATAGTAATATGATTATACTAAATGTACCTAAAAAAATCTCTCTTGGAAAAGTGATTTTGAGTGTTGAACAAGGGTCTTTGGGTGAATCTGATATCTTTTATTAGACCAACTTAAATTTAAGTTTAAATTTAGATTTAAGTCGGTCTAATAAAAGATATCAGATGCACCCAAAGAACCTTGTCTGCCTATGTCCTTAGACCAACACAGCTACAACCTACACCCCTTTGAGTGTTGAATTCATTTACCTATTGGGCCCTTAAAATGGTGGCTTTCCAGCCATGTAAGTGGCCTTTCTGGAATTTATACAGTTAACAACACTATTACCCTGAATTACCTGCACAAGGTGGACATATAAGCATTTGTGTGTATAGTGTGAATGCACAGTAAACTACGCACTGGCTGGGGAGCTACATGGTTACATACCCTAACATATGCGTCTAAGTCACAAAATTCTAGCCAGACAAACCTCCCTATGGCTGGCAGGTATTAAGCAGGTAGAAGAGGACTCTACCCATATTTAAGCTGAGTGATTATGATAGTCACACAGGAAGGTTCTAGGCCTTCTCATCCAAAGGAGATTTAACTCCTTCTGTCTGACTTCCCTGCATGGTGCTCTAACCACCACAGTACAGGTTAGGCATTATTCACTCCCTCCTTTGGAAGCTGGAAGAGAGGAGAGGCAGCGGGCAAATTAGTCTGGGTAGGTTCTGCATACATACACGTCCACTTAGGATTCACTCTGCCACTATGATATACATAGGCTAGACCGGCCTGTGTTCTGATCCAGTCTGGTACTACCTAACGTGCCCCCCTCCACTGCCAGGAGAGGGAGATATGTGTTTATAGGAATATAAGAGCCACCTGGAGGGTCTGTGGCCCAGTGGAACAGATGCTGCCCTGAAGGGAGCAGGTTCTAGACTGGAGTCTTACTTCCAACACAGCAGAAACTTCCTCATTGCTCTCTAACCAGTGACTATTAAATGCAAGATGTAGTAGCTCAGCTTCAAAAGGAGACATGCATAATACCTAACCTGCGGTGTGATGGTTCAAGCACTGTGCTCATACTTAGCAGCATAAAGAACAAGCATAATATAAAACAGACACATACAGCTGTTAAAATGATCTTCCTTGACCACTGGATCATTCCTATGGCTCATTAACACACTTTATTCGGACTAAAATATTCATCTTTATCTCAAAGTATTCCTCAAATCTATATCCCAGCTGACAATTCATTACTATGAGGTCATTATTGCATTACTATTATCATTATTACTGCAGCACCCAAAAGACAGAGCCCCATTGCTCTGGGCCCTGTACAAATATGTAAGGAGGAAACAATCCCTGTTCCAAAGAGTTACATCTCCCCCTACCTTGTCTCACATCTCCCCCTTCCATTTGTCCACCCAAGATGCTGGCAACAATGCTCTATTTCTTTCTTTCTTAGTTGCTAGGCTGCATCCTCTTCCATGCTTCCCTTTCTTTGTGGAACAGCCTGCTTGGCCTAGTTCACTACCACCCTTCTCATTTAGATCCCTACTGAAAATGTTCCCCTTTCCTACTACCCAAAAATGTCATACAAATCACTTTCACAATATATATAAAAGCTTTTCTTCTTTGAAAAAAAGGAAAGCCAAAATGTTTACATACCACTCTCTGGTCTGGCATGATCTTCTTCACATCTCCATTGAAAAAGCTAACCACAGTCATCCTTTTATCAGCGCTGATCTCTTTCTTGGTACCATTGCGAAAAGTAATGACTCTACGGCCATCAGTAAGTACCTCTTCAACCTTTAAGCGCACAAATAAAAACAAGCCATGCCAGAATTGCCTCCTAGATATACCAGTGCAGCCTCTGGGCAGTCAGTGAAATGGCACTTGTGTAACTCAAAGGAGAATTCACCCCCAATACTTAATTAACAGAGGGACTCCAAGCTACATCACAGTATTTCATAGCCTACTTCTGCTACACCAGTAAGTAATTTCTGCATAGTCTGTGTTCCAGGAAACAGCTAAAACATTCGACATCTATTTTATATAAATCCTATTTTTGTCTTGCAAGAGGCTGGCCAGGTAGTTTTTTGTATCAGCCAACTCAAGTTTAATAATGTAAGGGAGCACTGTGATTCTGTGAAAGACAGAGATTTCTTAGCTACACCGCTGTGATGAGCTAAGGCCTTGACAACCACACACTAGTTCCAGTTTGTATTCTGTATTTATATTGCATGCAAGTCAGAAGAAATGGAATCATCTAGGAGACCAGAATAAAGGGGGACCAAAACAATGGGGCTCAATGAGTTATCTTAGGGTGAGAACAAAAAATAGCCAGTCATATTTTCAGATAATGTAACCCCATCAGAAGTGCATCAGCTCTACATAAATTACCTTTGCTGCATGCAGAAAACTCCTAGAAAATCCCCCAAAAGCTCTTGATGAGAAGAAACATGTCAGCAGTGCATGTTTCTGCAGCTGATGTTTCAGACAAGATCTGCTGTCTAGCACAGCCTCTAGTTAACCCAAGTAGCCTTTGCTGGAGCTACTTCGGTATCTGCTTTTGCTTAGCTTACATTGATTTACATAACAGACCCCATTTAGTAAAGTCTCAGTGGAGAAGTCAGAATAACTTGTTCCTTAATATTACCCTATGGCTCCAATATCATCAGAGATTCCCTGATGGGGAAGGAAGTTCTCCCATAACAAAGAGGAGCAATAAATACATTTAGGGGAAGGGGGACCTAGGGTTTTATGAAAACAGGCAGAAAAATTATTTCTTAAGGTCACATTTCTCTTTAAATACATTTTTACTTAAACATTAGAGGTTAATAACTAAAAATTGTTCTTAAGAGCAATTTAAAACAAGAAATATTGCTACTAGCAAGCCCATGTGCTTTAGGTCAGGGATTGTTGTTTTTCTCCTGCTCTAATGCCATAAAATTCTCACTCCAACCCCGCAAAAAGGCCAGCCCATCTCATGATTTTATTAATTTAATACAGCAGTGAAAAAGCATGGGCCAATTCTTTTCAGTTATTTTCTTTCAAGCTGCTGAACTACTGCATTTGACATTTTTGTAAGAATGAGCTATGATAGGCAGAACTTTCCAAAAGTCCACTTAATATTAACTATAAAAAGTGGGTGGTTTCAGACCAGACTTCACTGATGGATGCCTATATCACAAAAACTACAACAACTGGCATGAATTGACAGCATCACTGGTAGTATTAGCAGAAAGGCTAAAGAAGGAACAGAAATAAAAAAATGAACCGTTGTCTCATGTTTTAAACTCCATTTACAAGAGAAAATTGTTCCAGAGCTGACAGCAATTGCAAAAAATCTCTCTCTCTCTCTAAATTAGTACTGAAGAAAGAGTTGAACAAGACAGGACTGCCTGGATACATAACAGAAGTGGTAGCTGAAATGAGTTCAGACATCAGATATGCTTCCTGTAAAGGTACTAGAACTAGTGCTGCCCCACAGACCTAAGTGATACAACTGTTTTTGATGCTGGTTTATTGGGACAGCCAGTCTCAGAATGAATGAGCTAGTTTCCAAGTACAAACTGAGATGGCCTCTGAAGATCACTATTTAGGTATAGTGAGAGAGTGCCACCACTGTCACTACTTCATCTGCGCCTAATCTGTGTGCAGTAGACGGCTTTCAGTCACCAGAGCTGTCATTTTTCTCTAGCACTAGAATCACTTCAAAAGAAAAATAAACAAAAAGAAATTGTCTTTAATCTTTGTTTTTCAAAGCTCAATCATTGCTTAAGTAGAAGATTTTCACCTAAACATGGTAGTTATCATTACTTCCAGTTTGCTAACAGGGCAACTAAAGCAGGGAAGACATCCCAAAGATTACACTGAAAACCAATGGCACAGCTGGGAAGAGAACCAAGCTGCCCAGATTCACAGTCCATTATAGTCTTACATCATTAAGGCTAGGGACAGAAGTTACATAAACCTGTTTAAGTGATCAGAAACTGGTTTAAACCTGTAACAGAACATAAGCTCAGTGCACATAAACCAGGTTCAAAATGGCTGAAACTGGTTTAAGATAAACCTGGTTGAATGCAGTCTCAGACTTAACTGATTTGGGTCAAACTGGTTTATGAAACTTCTGTTCCAGACCCATTCCTGGTTCAAGTTAAATCACAGTCCCCCAGCTTTCCAGCATGCTTTTCAGCCCTGGGATGGGCTATGCTGTCTGCTCCCAAGAGCAGGGCTGGCCCTGCCCCTCTGCTCCCTAGATAGAGCAGTGAGGGTTGGCTGATAAAGTGGGTGGGAGGGAACAAGCCCAGCTAGGGATGCAGCCTAGTCTGGTGGGGGGACTGCCCCCCCCCCAGCAAACCCTGGCTGAGGTCTGGGGCCAGGGAGGGGGCGTTAAACAGTCCTTCTCCTGCTCAAACTTACTGCTGGCTGTGACTGTGGACTACACATCCCAGAGGCACCTGGAAGCAGGAAGAAGAAGTGATGAGCAACCCTGCATAGTAGGGCTGTGCGAAGCTTCGGTCCCTGATTCGATTTGGCGGAGATTCAGCCCAATTCGGTGGCTGAATCTCCAAATCTGAATCGAATCAGAAAACCCTTTAATTTCTCCAAATCAATTTGGAACCCTCCAAATTGATTTGGAGAGATTCGGACAGATTTGACGATTTGGATGTAGATAAAGCTTTAAATGTTTTTTTCTACATACTTCTAGGTAGCAGGGGCTCTGAACGCTGCGGTGCTGGGGCAGATGCAGCATCCCTCAGAAGCACCAGGGGCTCCCCAGTGCGCTCAGCAGCAGACTCGGAAGTGGACCAGAAGCACTTCTGGGTCCACCGGGGAGCATGCTGGGGGTCCCCCCCTGACTTGGCGACTGGTGCCTCCTGGGTCCTTCTGCAGCCAATTGCCGGGCCTGGGGAGGAGACAGGGGGGTGGGGGCATGTGTTCCCTGGCGGGCCCGGAAGTGGACCAGAAGTAATTCCGGTCTACTTCCGGGTTCACTGTTGAGCACGTGGTGGGCCCCCTGCACTGCTGTGGGATGCTTCATCCGCCCCAGCACCACAGCGATCACAAGCCATGCCTGCTACCTCAAGGTATGTAGAAAAAACTTTTAAAGCTATATCTGTGTCCAAATCACTGATTCGCTGAATCAGCATTGAATCGTCAGATTTGGATTTGGCCGAATCAAATCAGGGACAGTGATCTGAATCAACGGATCAAATCACTGTCCCTGCTTTGGGCCAAATCCGAATCTAATAGGGCTCGTTTTGCACACCCCTGCTGCTGTGATTTTGGACTGCAAATCCCAGGGACCCCGGGGGCAGCAGGAAGGGGAAGCGAACATACAACCCATCCTGACTACGTGCCAGAGAGCCATGCGCTAGTGCCCCCTGGCTTCTGGCCTGAGCCACTGCAGGCATGTGGTTGCATTACCTGAATCAAAGATAAATGTCTGTTTACTTCTGTTTCAATTTAATCTCTGCAGTTTAGACTATCCTACAAAGACTGAATCAATTCAGCCTCAGGCTTTTTGACTGCTTGTACTTAGCCCAAGAAAAGACATGTCATGATGTTCACCTTTGTGGAGAAAGGAAACTTCATTTGCAAAATGTTCCCTTCAAGGTATATAATAGTAATTCAAACCCTATAGCAGAGGTTGCCTTTTCCATCTTGGTCACCTTTTCCATATGTCCACATGTCTAGGATCTCTCACCTTTCCATCTGGATATTCTATTTTTTCTCGCACCTCCTCATCATTCTTCTTTCTTTCTTCATATAGTGATGGCCTTCTTGATAACACTGACTTTGGCAGCAAACTCTACAGAAACAGTGTATGCCATAATATGAACATAGACTTTTGCTAATATTTTCAACAGCCTTAATCAATTTTGCAGAAAATATAACTCTCTATGTAACCATTATAAACACCAATCCATGTCGAAGGTCAATGTATGGGACATACTGTAAAAGACTGTTCTTTCAGAAAAAGAATCTGTGGTGAGAACAAATCCATTTTCTCTGTGGCAGCACTTATGCTTCTTTGGTTTCCTTCTCATTAAGTTCCCTTCTCATTTTTAAATCAGAATATTCACTCACATCATTTGCCTCAAAGAAAACAAAATGACACAGAGGCTGCCTTCAAAACTAGCGTGGCCATGTGGTATGTGGTGCCAAAGAGACATCTGCAGTACCACATACCACACGTTCAGTTGTTCTCTGTGCTGCAAGGGAGCAGCATGGAGGGAAGGGAGAGGATTCACTCCTGGATAATCAGGGGTCAAAAAAACTGATGCAAAAAAAAACGAGTGGCACACATGGGGACAGTGTGTGCTGCTCAAAACTGGAGCCTGGCTGGTGGAGCCATGCTACAGCTTCCAGCAAGGCTCCAAGTGGCAGGATCACCACTGCCGCAGCCCCAGGAGGCCCCCAAGACCCCAGGTAAGGCTGCTGGGGCCAGCCCAGTGCTGGCCCCAGCCTCCCCTACCCAACCTGGGGTAACTTGCCATGCACCACAGTGCATGTTGACAGGCATTTCCTGGGCACAACTACCAACTGCACAAGGTGAGCCACCACCACTAGTTGTCCCCAGGGAACCAAACGTCCATGCTCATCTGGATTTGGCCTGAGGGGACAATTTTAAGGGGAAGGAGAGAGCCAAACAATGCACTTTGAAAGTAAATTAATAAAAAGGGAGCACATCCAAATGAGCATGCACATGTGGTTTGCAGCACCTCAAAGCTGTTTCGCCTCACTGCAAATTTGTAGCATTGCACCAAAATTTGATACTAGAACCTCCTGGAATTAAAAAAAAAACTGCTGCAAAAAAAAGCGGCATGGTGCATGCTCCAGAAGCATCTGCCAGAGTAACTGGAGGCTGTGTCCTCCAGGAAGATGCTCTGGCTGCCAGCCAGGGCATTTCCACTGCTTTAGGTATCCCTTGGCTCCTCCAGTAGGCCAGGAGCTAGGAGCAGGGAAACAGTAGTTTCCCCAAAGTGGGACATTTTGCCCTGGAGCAAACTCCACATGCAGGGATGTGCACAGTGGCAAAAAGCAGGAACATAAATTTGTGCTCCTGGTATTTGTGCCATGGCAAATGCATGCCCCTGCATGTGAGGACACACCTGTGGAGAGGGTAAATGTGCAAAAAGCAAGGGTTTTCCTGGGTGATATCTTTTATTGTTCCAACCATTCAATTGGTCCAAAGTTAGGCAAGCTTTCAATATACTGCATTCTTAAATAAAAAGCCCCTGCCATGGGAGCCAAGTACACAAGGGTGCCTCATGTGCTTGTGGTACCCAAGTGTGAGGTCCAGTTCTCATTTACACTACTCTGGCAACAGTACAAACATCAAGGGTGTAAAGGGTTCTCAATGTAAATGAGACTTAAGTTCATAGTGCCACAAATCAGTTTCAGCTGATATCACCTACAGTCAGGGAGCATGCCATTTATTTTGAAGGTAGGAATACAATGGAACACAATGTATTTCTCCTTTCCAGTTAGGGATGCATTCAGGTGCCCAACAGGAGGGCAAAGGCCCAACTCCACAGAGTTTATGGGGAAAAGTACACCAACTCTTGATACTGCCAGCCACATCCCAAAGCTGTCTATCCTCTGCACTGTTCTTTAGCAAGGCCTAATCCCTCACCACTAATATAACGCCCTCCCTCAGCTTCAGCATTACTTCCTTGACATGTTTCCCAGTGGCTTCCCTTCTCAAATGCAACTGCCTCCTATTCTTATTTCTCTCCCCTGTCCAGATCTATCTACAACCCAAATCAGTTTGGCGCTTTTTTTGTCTGCTGCCTGCCTATCTATTTCAAGACATCTCAAAAGCCTCTGAGTGCTGCCTTTGCAGCAAAGCCTTGGGAAGTACATTAGCAATGTCAGGCAACAGATGGAAAACACACACTGCACAGCTGTGAAGTGGCAGCTAAATTGTAGGGGGGAGAATAAAATATTTACTTTTGCTTCTTTAAGCTTTGCATGGGAGCTGTGAGCAGATAAGTCTTGTAGATAGGAAAGAAAGTTTTTTCTATCTCACAATATTGTACACATTTTCATCAGGCAATAAGAAAGCCTGAACTTTTAGGAGACTCTCAGCTAATATTAACCTGTGAAAGAAATGTTCTGTTTTAGAGTGGCTAGGAAAGAAGGTTGAAATGGGGACTTTCTTTTTTGCTCATGCAAAAATGGTGTCCAAGTGCAGGGGGACTGAACCCAATGATCTTGTGAGGTGCCTTCCAGCCTCTAACATCTACGAATCAATGAATGAATCTATGAATTTCATTTTGCATGGATTGATGAAACACATTAGTGCAGCACACAGCGGCATGGCTGGAGCTGGTACTGTCAGAAATCAGCACAAAAGGCAGTACCTAAAATAAGTTCAAACCTTTGCTTCAGCATCCAGAAAGTTTTGAGAACCTCCTGTAGGTGTTGTGCTGGTACTTGAAGTTATGCTATTTTTTCTGGAGGCAGTCAAGGACGTAGTTTTAGTCAAAGGTTTGAGGGATTTTTGAGCCTTTTTAAAGCTAAGATTCTCTTTCTCCTGTGCCCCAAAAAATATAGATTAGTTAGCCTGTAAACATGCTTATGCCAAACTGTTACATGAGACTACTTTGATAAAGAAACCTACAATGACATTTGTAAAATAAGACAATATTTTTAAAAATAGAGCCCACTGCCAAACAATGGGTGGGAAAGGAAAGCAGATAGATTATTGGTACCACTGAAATCAGTGCTATTTTGCCATTCACCAAACTGGAACTAGGACTTAGCATGCTGTCTGTGGAAGCTAAAGTCTTAAACCTTAGTGGATCATTACACTGTTGCACACACAAACATACCTGTGCTTCCTCATTGTTACTGCAGGAAGCTGAGCTACATACGTTGTCATTCTGGCTGTGCAAGAGGGGCATGTCCTCCGAACTACCCGAGGTAGATGAATACCTGTCTACCAGGTGAAAAAAACAAATCCATGAGGGCATATGAAAATGCTGAAGTATAAGGTTGTTCCATGCCTTTTTCAAAGTCCATGAAAGAAAATGCTGACTCCCACATTCAACCCATTATTACTGCAGAGGCAAAGTCATTCTTATTTACAGCAACATGAAGTGTTGCCTCTTCCTAGAGCAAAAGAAGGATGCAATGGACTCATTTGTAGATTACAGCTGGTAGCAATAACGCTTTCCAAAAAATGTTACCTTTTACATAAGACGATGAGTTAATGTCCTCAAACACATTTGGGTGGGAGACTGGCACAAGTGACTTCCATCCATAAGCTCTTGGTTCAGTATAAGAGGGTCGATGTGTGACCTGAATCAAAATGGAGAGGGTTCACCATATGGAATCATTCATACCATTGCTGTAACTTGGGAATTCTCAGTGTACAAATGGTCAGAGATGATGTCCTCTGAAGCTGAAACTGTAATTTCTCTTGGATTTGAGTCACAGCTGACAGCATCTTTTTAGGGACCCTTTCAGGCCTAACTTGAAGAACCACCTCTACGCCTAAAGGTTCTTGACCTGACACAAAACTACACTGAACCTCCTTGCTGTGTGTACGGAAGGCACGCTCCATGAAAAACTATTCCAAAACAATTTGCTAATGGAAATATATAATGTATACACTAATAGGACAGACTTGATGATCCAAGAGATTCCTTATAGGCCTATGTTCTTTTTAGTTATTCCAGAGCAATGCCACGTGTGGATACTTTTATTCTAAAGTAAAAATGCCTTGTTCCTAGTAAGCTCACCCAAGAGCGGGTTAAGGTAACCAGGAACAAGGCATATGGGTTCTAGAATCAGAGTGCACAAGTACTTACAATGCAAATGAACAAGGCATACTTATCGCACTGTAAGAGTATCTATGCATGCAGTTAATCAGGAATATTACTTCCTGAATAAATCCATGCCTAGGGAAAGCTTAAGATATGTGTTGGTGAAAGGACTGAAGAAAAGGATGGACGATGAAGGAAGAGTGAGCAATAAACACATAATTTCCCTTCTGGTTCTGCAGAAATTAACCAGAAAATATATAACAGGAGCAATTTCTTCCATCACTCCAACATATCAAGGTAAAAATGTTGATTGTAAGGCAACATAAAGAGGAACCTGTACATAATGGCTGGGGATCTGAGTTTTCTGTTTGCCATGGTAAAATGCAGTAAAAGACAAATTGTCTCATTTTAAGAGGAAAAACTTCCTTCTTCTTCCTTCCTGGCACATGGCTGCCAGGCATCCTGGGGAGCAGCTCCCCGCAAGTAAGTCTGGTGGGGGAGGGGTAGAATTGAGGCCCCCATAGTAAGGGAGGGAGTTGGGCAGGGTTGGGGCTGGGGATGGACCTGGGGCTGCTGCGCAGCCCAGGCAGTGTGGGGGGCTTGGGGCTCATTGCTGGAATGTGCGACCATAAGGCCCAGGCAGTAAGCAGAACAGAGCCATAGGCAGCTCATTTGGGGGGTGGTGCTGGCTCCCCACTGCTGCGCACCCTGCCAGGAGGGATATGGGGGGCACATGCCTCCCAGATCTGTATGTGGAGCAGGGGTGGGGTGGGCTCCCTGCTGTGAGCTCAGGGCTCCCTGCCCATCTACCTCCTCCTGGGGCCTCCATGGCCCATCAGACAGGACCTGGCATTGCAGGGCAGAATGGGGAGGGGCAGGGAAGCTCAATGCTACCACTGCTGGGAGCCCTGCTCTGCCATGGCGAAGTATTCTCTGCCTGCCCAGCAGCAGCAGGGATGGCAGCATGGATGGAACCTCACCATGGTGACACAGGGCTCTCAGTGGTGGTGCTGGACCCTGCTCTGCCCTACCACACCAGGTCCCACCTGCTGGGATGCAGAGGCCCTGAGAGAAGGGCAGCAGGGCAGGGAGCCCAAGCCTGCAGTGGGCAGCCCACACTTGCCTCTGCCCCACTCACAAGTCTGGGAGGTATGTGCCCCCAAGCCCCACCCTGGGAGTGCGCACAGTGGTGGGGAGCTGGTCCACCCCCACCTGAGCCCAAAACAGGCAGCCTACACCCCCCCACTACAGACTCCACTTTGGCCGTGCTGCCCGTGGGAAAAGGGGGAGTCAGGCTCTGTGCTCTGCTCTGCCACAGCAGCTGCCACCTCCCATGAACAGCCGCTGGGACTCGAGCACTGATGTGGGGGGCAGGGAGCTGTGAACCCGAGTGCCTGGCCCTGTAGCTTTGGCAGCTAGCGGGAGGCGTGGGACTGTGGTTGGGGAGTGAAGGGCACCACCAAGGCTGGGGGGGGGGCTGTGAGTCAGGAGTGAGGGATAATGGAAAGGGCAGGGGACCAGCATATCAGGGCGGCTCATCACCACAAAGCAGGGGAGAAGGGGCAGCTAGACCTGCATCTTGGTGAGCAAAAACCCAAAATTAAATGCCAAAATTTAAAATTTACTTTATTACAGTGATTGAGGGACTGGTAGGCTTCCAAATTGCTTTAAAATAGTAAATATATTGATAAAACATTGTGTTCAACTGATACCTATATATATAGTGGCGTTTCATTTTAATCACAAATTTGAGGGGTTTTAATCATAGAACTTGCAATTTTTATCAGAGAATTTGGGATTTTTAAACAGAGAAAACCAGGATCTCTGCTAATGGCTAAGCTGAGAGGCAGCTGTGGAAAGTCAACATTTGGTAGCTCATTACAAAACCAGAGCTAACTGCTTTTCTAATGCTCTTTCTCCCATTCCTTATGTATGTTGTGTGTCTTTCTGGTTTGTAAGCTCCACAGGCACAGCTCTCTTCTACAGCATATGTCATAAAGGGACTATGATCCCAACCAAGGTCTCTGAATATTGCACTGTAACTATAAATAATGAAAATCAGTACTGATTTGTTACCTTATCAGGCTCAAATGGTGTTAATCTTCCTGCATGGGGTGTTCTCCTACCAGTGGGTGTTGCACTTCTGCTATGGAGGCGATCAGATGATATCTTCTCTCTCTGTTCCCTTGTTACTGATTTTAAAGACTCAGTCTTTTCCAGTGCACTTTTCGCTGCCTAGAAGGTATTGAATATTGTTGCATTAAATGGAAAATGTAATGTTTAAAAAATGTCACTGCAATCCTTATGTAATGTGAGTATAAATAATGTACTTGTTTCAGAAATTCAGAAGACAACACTTTACTATTTCGGTATTTATGCTGCTTGTTTGCTTTTCACTTTTCTCTCTCTCTGACTGGATAACAGAATGAGACAATATTAACCTCAGGGTTACCATTCCATTAATTGGACAGTTTCCCCCGAGCCACAACTGTCAGACCAATTCAAAGTAACGCATGGGCTCAAAAATCCCTTCACTAGATACTACCTCAATGTTGCAAGCACTGGGATGCGTGTCATTAGTGCTTGTTTCTATTTTCTGGGGTAGGGCAGTGCCCCTAACCCCTTCCACATTCTGTCTCTCTATGGATCTATCAGCTGAGATTGATTCAGGCCTTGCAGCCCTCAACAGAAGTGTACTGGGGGCTATGGGATATGGGACCTCCAGCCAAACAGATCAGATAACTAGCTGCTCAGTACTACAATCCTGGAAGCCTTCAAGGTGAGAAAGAGGCCGACTTGCTTGAAGGCTGTAAGATATTTTCTGACATCAGAGAAACACTGAAAAAAATATATATCCCCGCACCGCCATCATAAGGCCTTTACCATTAACAGAGCAATCAAGCAAGAGAGACACTAATATGCCTAAAGCTCAAAATCTCCAAGTTGTCTCAGAACTAGTGGGATATGACTGCTACCTTTCGCCCAAATGGAGCCTGGAGCGCACTGTTTATGAACACGCTGAGCTACCAAGTGATCTAAAGAAGAGCAGCGAAGCTCAAGAATGCAAGACATTACAAAAAACGTAGATGGGTATTGGAAGTCAAAGCAGATTGAACAGGGATAGAACAAACTAAGACTGAATAAACGAGCATAAGCAGCGGTGAATACAGTCATGAACATGCTGGTGATTTCAGAATGCCTCCTTATGAATACACAAATGGTTTCATAATCAATTCACTTGCAGAAAGAAACCTGATAAGGGGCTCTCAAAAAGTTTGTCATGATTTCTCACAAGCCTGATGTTAGGCTTGAACTCTATCCAGAATTTTCTTAAAAGGAATTTAAAAACAAGTTAGAAAATTGCTTTTTACCTAGGCTTGCCTCAATTTGATCTCTGTGTAAATTAAGGTCTTCTTTCTTATGGTGATCACTAATGCACTGCTTTTGCTTTTAAAAGCTTTTGCTTTTCCATGTCAGCATGTCAGGCATCAAATGTGGACGCATCATGCTTCTGCATCATGCATCATGCTTCTGCCAGAGGTTAAATCTGGCATGCTGAGACAACACATTATCTGAGTTTTAAAGAAAATTCCAGATTTTGTAAGGTCTGACCAACCTGTGCCCCCTCTTCATAACTACTTGTGATTCCACCCTATAGCAGATGCCTGCAATGGCTCTCATTTCATCAAGCCTGGATGTGCAATGCTGCTGCTGTTTAGATGCTGCACAGCAGACACAAAGGGACCAGTGATTCTGGTATCTACCTTAACAGTGAACAGGGGCCAAAATAATCCTTGTAGAAGGTATAGTTTAACTTTGGCAGTTACAAAGTACTTCAAAAAGAAGACAAAGTTGTCTCCAATTATTTCAGTGGATCCTAATGAGTATTCATCACCCTTGTTTGCCTATAGGTACCAACTGGTAAAATTAGTAGTGCTTATTGGCTATAGGCTTCTAATAGAGACAGACAGCATTAGTCCAAGACCCTAAAAACAAAATCCCTGGGGTCCAAGGATGGAGGAAACTGTTCTTTACCTAAGAAAGGTCCCTGTCTGTTCCTCCTATAGTCTTCCATATGTGCTCTGGCAATATTCTGACTACAATCCCCTGTCCCTTGAGCAAGTCAGATCTTCAATTTAACACTCTCCCCTCCAACTTCAGCAATGAATGCTGAAAATAGTCTCCAAGCCCTTCAAAATGCAATGCCCAAGGAATCTTTGCCAGTTTCATGGGTAAGAAATTTAAAGCATTGATAAAATTAAAGTTCAAGGCATTCACCTTCACACTCATTAGCTTGCCTCTGTGAGCTATGAATTTTACTTCCAGCTTTCCCACCAAATGTATGCCCACAAGCTGCTTAGCCATGAAGGTCCTGACAAAGTTCACAGGATATTCTATACCTTTAAGTTCCCACCAGGTCTCCCTGCTATCTAGACTGATATCTTGCACACATTTGCATGGTATACACACAACATACACACACACACACACACACACATATATATATATATTTGGAATGTATAATGTATCAGGCATCCTGAGATACACTAGCCCCCAACTTAAAAATGATCACAACCATCATTGCTTAAACCTACTAAAACCTTCTTATTACAATATGTAAATCAACTGCACAGAAAGGGATCTTATAACTATGAACTATTACTCTGACAGGGAGATGCTGTGCCTAATGGCCCATTATCTCTGTATTACTCTGTAGCAAGTTACTGACTTGACTTAGGAAATCTGTATTCAGGACACTCCTTTATTTTCTTACTATGAACAAAGGTTTAGTAAATCTGCCTCCATCCAAACACAGCTGTTTAAACCCATGCAGATCTGGGCATCCATACTATCACACATTTGTTGTGCATGGCGCACAGTGCCCCCAACACCTGCCCAAGTTAACAAAGCAAAATGCCTCATAATGCAACATAGTCCTAAACTCACTCTGTCTGTTCTTTGCTAGCTCCATAGTAACCTTGAGGGATTTTATGCATTCATTTTTTTCAGGATTATTGGATTCTCCTTCTACAAGTCTGTCAATACACTCATTTTGCGATTGCTAATATATATTGTTGCCTGCTGCCACCCAGCTGGTGCTAGGGTCATCACTGGCAAGAGTGTGCATAAACACTACAGCTTGGTACACTGGTACTTGTAACAGTTACATCCACTAGGGGGGGGTGCTCAGTCACTCTCAGCCTCACCTGCTAAGCCTTGGCACATTTTAGATACTGCTTATTTTGAGCATCACCCTTTGATCCTTTTATTTAAAACTACAGATGAGCTGATGAAAAGTGTTCACATTTTGTTAAAGTATTACATGCTGGAGACTTCCTTTTGCCCCCCAGAGTAGTAGCCTCTAAGACAACAGCACCTACCCGCTCCCTTTTTAAAGTGTCTTATTGAGTTAGGTTTAAAAAGTTCAGGCAACCAAACCAGAGTAATTCAATTGGACTATTGATTAAGACTATAATGAAATATTTATACAATGTAGGAAGAGGTCTGTTGAGGTACATTACCACCACTCCACATGTGATAACTCCCAAACAAGAAGTAATTCAGCTGAGCACATATTTTCATTCAATCCTTTTTATCGCTAAATTTGTTTTCAGAATAAAATCCTAAATTATTAGTTCATTTACATGTTTACATTGATAGAAAAGTGTATTAAAAATAACATAACAGAAAGCATACAAATTATTCTTACTGGTAGCTAACTGGCAAACTTAAAAGAAAAAATATAGAAGTGAAAGATACACAGAGCTCATTTGGTTCAGTATACAGGAAAAGGACCTTTCCTTAACAGTGCTTAAAATACAAAGATTAGGCTACTGACATGATCCAAATTCCCATTATACTTTGCCAGTTAACTGCTTAACTTGGCACTATAAAAACTTTACCCTACAGGCATATGCGCTGAAATACACATATACAAAGTAATACATGCCAATATTCTTTATATCTTCGAGAAGCTTTAACAAATGAGTAGCCATCTCTTGAGAGAGAAAATATTTTGCCAATATTTTCATATAGTTCATGAGAAGACCTTACTAAACCGTGGGAATTTGCAGTCCATGGATTTTTTTTTATTCACAGTTCCTAAAGCATTTGCTTTGGAACTGTGATTTTCTTTATTCCTTCTCTCAACTTTATCATGGGTTTCTGGAGAACCAAAGTGGTGTTTACATAGACTTTTTTGGCCAGGGTTTTCCTTTTTTTTTAATTCTGTCATCAGAGAAAGTGTTAAGTGTTCCTGATTCTCAAGACATTGTTACACTTCCTATTTTGAGCAGCTCCTGGAGCTCTTAACCCCTGGATTGTCTGCACATTAACACATTAAAGTGGCTCAAAGCACTTATTATGTGGCTCAAAGTTACACCACACCAGGGCAGGATTATCTCTGATCCATGCAACCCAGCTCCTGTTCCATTAAGGTGTGGCCACTCCTCATAGATGGGCCACTCAGGTTGAAGGTGTGACTTCTCCACACTTCAAGCTAGCAGCAAGTCAATCAACACTTGTTTGGCTCACAGTGTAAGGTGTAACAAGGCCCTCAGGCCAAATGTCCATGTTGTTTTGGGGTGTTGGTATTAAAGATTTTGGGATGAGCCTCCTGGCCTTTGGAAGCTCCAACACTGCTGAATCTGGATATTTATCTATGATATCAGCAGACTTACTTAGATCAAACATAATTAAAAAAAAAAACCTCATAAGAAAACTAACTCCACACCCCTCTCAATTTCTCTCTCCTTCTCTCTCTCTCTCACACCCCCCCCCGCATTTTTACAAAAAGGAGTCTGCTTTTAAATAAAATATACAAAAAAATCAAGCAATCATATCTTTTCCATTGTTCAACTATATGCTTGTGTTGATAAATTTTCTTTTTCTAACAATTCTTTCCTTCTTCTCTTTCCTTTCCCATGTATTGACACTCAAGCTGAAGGTCTTCTCTTGCATCAGCAGAACTGTGAATGACATTAGTACAACACACAGATAAAACATCCATGTAATTCATATCCTTGGCAATTATTATGGTTATTGTTGAGTGCTTTTAAAGCATGCAGACAACAACTGAACATTTTTTCCCCACAAAGACAAAATGGTTTACTTTTATGTTTAAAATAAAATAGTATACTAGAACTTCATATATTAGAGAAAAACAAGGAAACTAATAGCAATACAAAACATCAACCCTTGGAAAAGCTAAACACATAGTCACATACTTTTGACAGGGAAGGGAATACATGCAAATATTTTTGTCACAGAGAAGTCCACATACTTGTTCCCTAAACCACGTTTAGCACAGTGTAGGCTTTAAACCCTGCTTTGTAAACCATTTGAAAAAGCATACTCTATATTCATAATTTATTTTTAATAGCAATTTGCCCTCTACTCTAAGTTAAAACCCCTCCTATTCTTTCCCACAATCCTTTAGTCCTCTTGGTTAATGAGGAAGCAAGATTTTAGTTAATACTACTCTTTAACTGCTTAGTTCACTATGATTAAAATATCTCATAGTTTCATAGTTGGTAGGGTCAGAAGGGACCTGAGCATGCCAAGTCTGCCCCGCTGCCATGGGCAGGAAAGAATGCTGGGGTCAAACGATCCCAGCTAGGTGATTATCTAGCCTCCTTTTGAAGACCCCCAGGGTAGGAGCAAGCACCACTTCCCTTGGAAGTTGGTTCCAAATCCTAGCCCCCCTGACTGTGAAGTAGTGCCTCCTGATATCTAGCCTGAATCTACTCTCATTCAACTTCTGGCCATTGTTCCGTGTTACCCCCGGTAGTGCTTGGGGGAACAGGGACTCTCCCACTGCCTGCTGGTCCCCCTTGGCCAGTTTATAGACGGCCACTAGATCCACTCTCAGCCTTCTCTTGTGGAGGCTGAACAGGTTCAGGTCCTGTAGCCTCTCCTCGTAGGGCCTGCCCTGCTGCCCCCTGATCATGCGAGTGGCCCTCCTCTGGACCCTCTCCATGTTGTCCACATCCCTCCTGAAGTGTGGCGCCCAGAACTGGATGCAGCACTCCAACTGATGCCTAACCAATGTCGCATAGAGGGGGAGGATCACCTCCTTGGACCTGCTCATGATGCATCTGTGGATGTATGACAAGGTGTGGTTAGCCTTCCTGACCACATCCTCACATTGGTGGCCCATGTTGATCTTGAAATCAATAATGATGCCAAGATCCTTTTCTGCCTCTGTGCTGATAAGAAGGTAGTTCCCCAGCCTGTAGGTATGCTGCTGGTTCTTCCTCCCTAGGTGCAGTACTATGCATTTGTCAGTATTGAAACCCATCCTGTTCTCATCTGCCCACCCCTGTAACCTGTCCAGATATGGTTGTAGCCTGTCCCTCTCCTCCAGCGTGCCCACTTCTCCCCACATCTTAGTGTCATCTGTGAATTTGAACAAGGTGCCTTTCACCCCCTCGTCCATGCATATATGCCTATATATGCCATCTGTTTAAAAATAAGGTTTCAACAAACCATGAAGTGTACACACACTTAAGTTAAAAATTATTTTTACCTTGCTTTGATGAAACATAGCTTGAAATCTCTGCTCACCCACCAAACAGATTACACTAGAGTAAACACATGAACCACCATTAATAAAAGCAGTGCAATCAAACAGAAAAAAATAGATTTTCTTTTTTCCAGAAATGTAAAACAACCTACCTCCCCTGCTCCAGGAGCACTGGGTACTCTCTCAGGGATGTTTTCTTGTGTAAAGTGACAGCCTCCAAAAACTCCAGGTTTTTTATTTTCTACTGACAGTCTGTCAGCTTTGTTTACCAATACTTCTTTTCATATATTCCTAAATACTAGCAACTCTTGACATAAGCAGGCCAACAAGTGGTGTCTGTGCACCTTGCTAAACCTGTGCAGATATTACAACCACACCTGGTTCTACTTAAAATATTTGATAAAGCAGCATATGTGTCTGTGTGACCAAAGATGATGCAGGAGCAGTTCAGGACATTCCTTAATTTCAGTAGGGTTGTTTACCAATGCAGTTTGCCAATGCACCACCCAGAAGGCATAACAACCATAATGCTGTCAGTGGACATCCACCTGCTTGATAAGTTGTGCAAGCTTTTTAGCCCCAAGGGCCTTAATTAGCACATTCCATGACACTAAACTGTCTTGTTTTAAAAATGTTGCTACTATAGAGATCTTCTCTATTAAAGACACTAAAACTGATCCCCAAACGATTTTATGCAATTAAAATTATTAAGTTTCCTACAAAACTGTTTCCTCTTTTTTTTTTTTTTAATAAAATCACAGCAAAGTCAATTTCAATTGTTGCATTATTTTTAGCTACCATTAGGTACATCTGCATGAGATGCTACTGCGTCGTAGCTCATTGCTACAATGCTGTAATGTCACCAGGCGTGAACTGCAACAGTGACGCTACTGCACAGTTGTAATAAGCTACTGCACAATAGCTTGTTCCTACTATGCAATAGCATCTAAAAATAACTGCGGTGGTGGGACAGTGCGGTAATGCCAGTTACTACACAATCATTTAGCACTTGGTTAAGCAGTCAGCCACTCATGTAGACTTACGTCCTCTAGTTTTCTGCATGTGAGATAATCTAACTTAACCTTTCTAGATTTCTTACAGGCAACTCTTTTCTTTGTGATGTATGACTTTGTGACTTCTACTATGAAGTACTGATTTGTTGGGCTGGTTATCTCATTCAACACACTCTTAAATTTATTAACTTTTTACAAAGCCCTTACAGTAACATGCCTCACTCTAAATATCCTTGGATTTAATACAGACATTGCATTGTTCCCCTAATGCAATAATCATATTTAATTCATTTTTCATGCATAGGTTAATACAAAGCTGCAGAATTTTGCAGTTTATGCTAGCCTGGCTGCCCTATCCTAGTGCTTTGTTAACATACACTTCACAGTCTTCAAACAACTGGTCTTTAAGGCCATGTATAGATGAAATGAGGGGCATATGTGCATGACACTTTAAAGCAAGTTAAATGCTTTTGCACCGCTTTAATGATGTTGGTGTCTGCATGTGTCAGCAGCGTATTGCACAGTAATTCCAGCCGCTGTACCTAATTCAGCAGCATAATGAGCCTTAAATAACTCGGGGCACAGCAAACTAAAACTCCTCTGAGGAGTTTTAGTTTACTGCCCTACAGCTGCAGAGCAAAGTACTAGGCTCCATGCAGCTCAGGGGCTCTGCAGGAAGCCCATGCAGGCAGCCTGGCAGCAGCCCAAGAAAGCAGGCTCTGCCCAAGAAAAGCGGAGAACCTGCATTTTTTTTTCCCCTGGAGCCTGCCTGCCCGCCTGAGCTGCACAGGGGCCCAGTGCTTCCCTCTGCGGCTGCAGTGCCCCCTGGGACTGCCTGAGCCAGGTGCCTGCAGGCGGGTGCTGCCTGGTGGGGGCTGCCACTGCTGTGGAGGTAAGCACCAGCCCCCTCCTGCAGCCCAGGGACCTCTCCACACACTGGACAGACAAATAAGTTCAGGTGTGTGCATGACACGGGTTTAAAGGGCCCTAAATTGAAGCAGTGTTTTTAAAAACTCACTGCTTCAATTTAGGGCCCCTGTTTCATCTGCACACACCCTAAGATGCTACTTAAAATACACCAGCTAGCTTCTGAAAAGTCACATATCCCTCCTCAGTAGAATTAGCATCTGCCTTCAGTCAATGTCTTCTAGAGTGTCTCAGGTCTGAACAAAAACATCAAGCACCCAATTTATCTATGTTCATAGAATTATCTCTGCCTAGGTTTTCAGAATCCTCTAGAAAAAGCAGACTGGGGTAACAGAGATTTCCAATACAAAAGAAACACAGCTAAGTCCTTACTTTAGATTTAACCAGCCATGCGCAGTTCCTATGCCAAGCATACTCTGTTCGTCCTCCAATATTTTCTATGTTGTTTTAAATGTCCTACTTACCTGAGCTTTGACATCTTGATTCAGATCATCTGCCAGCATATTCATGTGCTCACAAGTACTTTCTTCCACGTCAAATCAAAGTATGGGCAGCATTTTCCAGTTCTTTGAGATCTGTTTCAGGGGACTAGAAATCATGCTAACCAGTCTGTTTCATATTTGTCTGAGTCCTCTTGTCTGTTTCAAGTAGCAGCTGGTCCAGAGGGCAACTTCCTACTTCTCAGGAACTATGGCTCAGACAGCCTTTCCTTTGCAGGTGGGTTGAGCACCCAGAAGGTAAACTACACTCCATAGGTCTCACAGGTTTGGTGAAGGAACAATACCATGTTTTTTCTATCTTTTTTCCCTGACTTTGGAAAAAAAAGATTGTGGTCTTTAAAAAGAGTGACCTCTATCATGAACTGTGGGCTTTCAGGATGGTACTTACTAAATACTCAGTAGCTAAGTATTACAGGAATGGTTTTTCACCCTAGACATCTGCTCCTGTTGGTGGAAGGTCCCATACCACAATACACCTGTGATTCATAGACATCCCTGTGATACATAGATATCCTAGATCAACCCTGATTGACAGACAGCACAGAGCTAGGCAACAGAAAGGGTCAGGGCAATCTGTATTAATGTGGGTGCATCTACCCATGTGTTTTACTGAGGAGCTGACTATTTAGATCTGCAGTAAAGCATCACCATCTACTTGTGCACCTGTATTATGGCTCAGTAAATTAACTAAATCCACAGTAGGGTAGTACTGTCCAGGACAAGTACTATCCTACGGAGAAGTAGCTACGTGTGCCAAAACACACGTGTAGATAGTGACAGGGGCTGGCTGGGTTATGAGGGTGCTACAGTGCAGGGGCTGCCTGCCAGCTAGCCCCCAGCCAGCCCTTCTGCAGCATGTTGAGCCAAGGCGGAAAGTCCAGCCTGGTAGGACGAATCCTGGACCTCCTGGCAGCCTGGGGATGCTTCACCCCAGCAAAATGTGCTCTAGTCCCAGGTGCACTTGTAAACACTGTGCCCACAAGAAATAAACTCTAGTGCAAACTGTGCCGGAGTTTATTGTTACATGCTAATTGCATGTGTAGATGCACCCTGTGATTCATAGACACCTCTGGTCTGGCCTACAACTCCTAGATCAACACTGCAGAGGGCATAAAGCCAGGCAATAGAAGGAGTCAGAGAAGTATTACTTGAAAAAGTAAAAACAAGCAAATATGGCGCACACACTTGTGGAGATGGGACTTCGGCTCAAAAATCCTTGTCCTAGCTATCACCAGTCTCACTGTGAATTGGGCTGTGAGGGAACAGCCTCAGTCAGGGGCTGCTAGTTGAAGGGATCTGTCAGAATGACAGAATGGGATCAGCTGGCCCAGTGATAAGCCACTTTCACTTCTGCTAATTCATCTCATATTCTGGTTTTCATAAAATTATCAAAAGGCTATAAACAGAATGCAAATACTGCAGAAGGATATCTACTTGTTTGACATTATTTCATTTATAGAGTGAAAATCTGACCACATTGAAGTTAACTTCAAAACTCCCATTCACTTCAACAGAATTAGAATTGGATCTGAAAGAACGATCATGATCCTCTGGGTTAAATTTTCAAGAGCACTTAAGTGACTTAAGACTTTGTTTTCAAAAGTGACTTAGGCACCTTTAGTTTTGCTTGAAAGTTAATGCTCAGAGTCTCTAAAGGTTGAAGTTTTCAAAGGCATTTATGAGACTAAAGATGCACGTTAGTGCCCACTAGGATTTTGAAAAGCATCTAGAGAGGCAAACTGATATCTAAATCTCACTGAAATCAATGCTTTCATTATCAACATTTATGGCATCAATGACAAATGGATACCTAACCTCCGTATGCGATCTTGAAATCTTGCTAGGCACTTATTTGCATGTTTAGGTACCCAAACTCATTTGAAAATCATGTAAGTAATTTTATTTTATTATGCTTTAATGAGACTTAGGCCCTTAAGTGCCTAAGTCATTTCTGAAGATGAAATTTAAGTTTCTCAGTCACATCTGAATTTCTGAAAATGTTGTTCCTAGTTTGACATATAGCATAACACCAGCCTTACAATTTCACTCAGTAATTCCTGCCTCAAGCCCATAACTTCTGTTTGAACAATGGCATATATCATTTAGAAAGACAAGCACTCTTGAGACAAACATCCAATCTTGACAGCCCCATTCAAAGTAGGGAAACAACAAGTTAACATTTCATACTCTCAGTCCCCAGGTTTTATCCATACTTTGATATTTGCATCTCTGGGATGCTGTTTCTCCAATGGTGTTCTCCTGCCCATGGGAGTGGAGCTTCGACTTTTATGGCTGCCTCTCAATGGGCTTTCTTCCCGTTTAGCCAGGGATGACAATCCTGTCAGAATAGCTTCTGACACCTAATGGAGAATTTACAACAAACACATCAACAAATTATTCTTCATGCCTAGCAGAACTAACCACTTGTTCCTTTTTTCCATGTGGCAAAAACCCCCTTTAGGTTTTTTATTATAACAATCCAATCTCACAAATACGAAGATAATCATTACTCCACTAGACAAGGGGTGGCCTCATATATTGAAGAAACCAATACAGAATAATAGTCACACACTAAGCAGACCTTGAAACTGGAAAGCTTATTGGCTCTATTGACAAATGAAACAGAAAGACCCTAAAATGTAAACACAAAGACTTAAATTCCCCATCTGACTACATTATGCTCCCTTGGATCCTGCACATAGGCAAGAATTGTATGAGCCCTAATCTAAGTTACAGCAATTTCAGGTCTATGCCCCATACCTGATTTATACTCCCTTCTGCCATCTGACAGTTCCCTCACAGAGAGGGTCTCTTCAGTGCCTGGAGCTACAGTTTTTAATGGCTGTCTTGAACCACCGAAGTGAACTACAGCAGGTGGAGTGGGAGAGAGAATCTGGCTCAAAGAATATTTTGCCTTCCTTAACCTTTGTTTTTATTAGGATGTTGATGGTTTGCATGGGTGTCCTCTACATTGATTAAGGTACTGCTGGAATTTTGTGACCCAGACTCTGTATTAAAAGCACGGATCACTGTAACTAGCAGACAGATTACGGGCAATTTAAAAAACAAAAAATAAATATTTATTTGGGATGACATCTTCAAAAAAGCCTACAGAAGCTTAGGTACCTAACCCTGATTACGTTTCATTACAACTGAATTAAATATATATGTAAAAGTACACCAAGATTAATTATACATTGCTATACAAGACATTTCCACTCCTCAAAAAATACCCATGAGCAACAGGTTCTTTCATACCGGGGTTTCTGATGTTCTGCTTCTGAAATCCACAACTCTGGATTTTTTTTCTGATTCCAGCCTCTGATGCTTTGAAACTCGGAGCTCACCTCGAAGCTCCAGGTTTTGTTTGGTCAGCATCTCAATCTGACTCTTCAGCTGGCCATGGGCAGCATGCCAGTGGGACTCATTTCTTCTGAATTCCTCCTGGAGCCCTGCAATCTGTTGCTTTAATATCTGCCATTAGACGAAGGCATGTGACATTACTGCACCATTCCAAGAGCATTCTGAGCAAAGCTCAACTTCTACCATCTTGTTTGATACTTTACCATGATTTTTCTTTATGACAGGAACAAGGCAAAAAGAGATATTAAGATACACAGCAATAATAAAGGAAACATCCAGATTAGAGGAGACCCAAATAAAGAAAAAGGAGCACAAGGAAAAGGAGTAATCCTGTGCAAGACAGAAGATGTGCTGACAGGAACCTAGGGAAGACACCATCAGCTACCAAATTGTGAATACCTACCTTTCCAGATTATGTGAATGAGTGTTGCACATGCTCAATAACTTTCAGAATCAGGCCCCTGTTTCAGGAATTCCCAGGTGCATAGGATTGGGCCCCTCAACACCCAAAGCCCCTGCCAGGGCCACTCAAGAGCATGGGAAGCTCTGGGTTTCCTGCAATCTCTCACCACAAAGCAAACCGATGTCCACTGCTATACTGCAACATGGTTGTAGCTGTGTTGGTGTGTGTAGTAATAGAACATAACCGTTACATCCCAACATAATTGGTTACATTTCACCGGCAGTTTTGTTTCGATGCTGTTTCAACTTGTTTCGAGCTTGAAACAGCAAAATTCAAACGAAAGAGAGAGCTTTGAAACAGCCTCGAAATGAAATGAGGCAAGTCAAAACATTTCAAAATTTTCGAAATGTTTTGAGTTTTGAAGTTCAAGCTGGTCTTGCCTGCAGGGAAACAGAAACTAAAGTGAGGAGAGGGAGGGGGAAGGACCACTCTTGTTATTGACTGTGCAGCTGGCCAGTGACAGTCATCCTTCCCTGAGGTCCCTTCCAATCCCAGTGCTCTGGGGGAGGGATGGAAAAACCGCATAAAAGGCAGCATTGTTTGAACTGCCCTGCTTTCTGCCTTGGTGTCAGTTGAGTGAGGGTTCACCTTAACACACACAGAGTGTCACCCACCCTTGTCACGCATTTTGCCTGTCAGCAGCTAGAGGTGCAGGGCCCCAGAACCCAGACTCCCCCTGCACCTATCTCCTTGACAGCTAGCAGGCTTCATGGCTGCAGCAGCGCCTAGCAGGCCTGCAGTTTTCACCCCCCTGTAACCCAGGACAGACACAGTTCCACAAGCACCCATGTCACGAATTTTGCCTGTCAGCAGCCAGAGGTGCAGGGCCCCAGAGCCCAGAAGCCCTGCACCTATCTCCTTGAAAGCTGGCAGGCTTCGTGTCCTCAGCAGGGGCTAGCAAGCCCGCAGCTTTCACCCCGCTGTGCCTTAACACACACAGTGTCACCCATGTCATGAGTTTTGCTTGTCTGCAGCTTGAGGTGCAGTTTCCCCCAAACCCCTGCACCTATCTCCTTGATACTTCGCAGGCTTCATGCCCTCAGAAGGGGCTACCGTTCCTGCATTTTCATCCAAATCAGGCCAGAAATGACAAAGTTATAGGCTGTTTCGAGCTTCCCCATTATAGCCTATGGGTGAAATGTTGAAACAGCGTCAAAACAGTGAAATTGTTTCGACAAAATGAAATGGAACAGTGGTTTCAAATCAAAATGAAATTCGAAATGAAACACTGTTCCATTGAAACACTGAAATGCAAGTCAAAATGGAATGGTGCTGTTTCACACAGCCCTAATAACCGGACATAAGTTACATCCTAGCAGCCTACACCAGTGCCGTTTGACACCCAGATATTGCTGAAAGGGCTTGAGTACAATAAAGACAAAGAACCCATATAAAAGTGAACAGACTATCAGACAGAGCAGCACTTACTTGTATTTCTTTGGAGTTCCCATTCTCTCCAGTGATTCTAGTTGTTGCCAAGTACTTATCAGATTCAACATTTTCTTTCAGCAGCATGGGAATTTGACCTCTCTTGTATTCTGCATGGTTCAGCTCCTGAGTCTTGATGGTCTCAAACTGATCCATTCGTGTTCTGTTCAAAGACCAAATTGGGGATTATGGAAGTGATGTAAAGGATGCAGATAAAATCCTGCCTTTGGATATCCTTGGGCTGGAACATCTGTTAGGAGTAATAAGTATGGCCCCATGCTGTCACCACCCCAAGATCCTGGCCCCAGCACCAACCACCCATCCTGCTCCTGGAGGCTGCTCCCCACCTATCTGTGGCCCCATCCCATCCACCCAGCTAAGCGTGCCCTGCCTGTGCAGGTCCCAGGCTGGTCTCCATGGAGACCCTGCTTGCCCACTCCATCCGGTACCCCTGGCAGCGGGTGGAGGGCGGATGGGCTGGGGTGCCCAGGCAGCAGGCCCTGTGTCAGAGGTGACACTAGAGGTGGCAGCTAGAATGAGCTGCTGCTGCTGGGGCTTCTGAGAAACTAAGTCCAGCTGCCACACCATCCCAACACTGTTGCGTGCCCAAGGGCAGCAGGACCAGCTCGGACTGCCTCCCGCGGCTGGGCTAGGTGGGGCCAAGGGACCAATCATGGGTCAGATAAAATCCCTTGGCAGGCTGGATCCAGCCCACAGGCTATATTTTGCCCATCCCTGTACTAAGGCAATCAGAAGAGCTGTGGATTCAACAAGAAGGGCAGGAGGTGCACCACAAATGGCAATCTCCTGGTCCTGGAAACCTAAACAAACTCCAGTGAGTCTCATGACAGCTGCCCACAACCAACAAGAATTACCTCAATTTTCCCTGAGTGGAGCTGAAGCCTTCCAGCTCTTATCCATGCTCCAGTCCCTGCTAAGCGGTGGATTTGATGCAAAATTCTAAACCTTGTGTTTGCATAGTTCTAAAAGAATGTGCTTGGAAACCAAAGAAGGGGTGGACGACTGGACAGGTCCAGGCATGTCATCTGACTCTCAAAAGCACTTTTATTGCTTCTACCAAAGAAAAACATCACAGGGTGTGAGTGAAGTGCAATCACTGTGGTTACCGGCAAGAGCTCCTGCCACACACTACTTTGAAAATACAAAGCCAGATCCTCAGCTGGTATAAACCAGCATAAAGCCACTGCAGTTAATTGATCTACACCTGCCTACGTTTTGGTCCACAAATTAGAAAAAAGAAATAAAGGTGTACCTGACAAGCCACGTGTAGATTTGAAGGTAAACATCCACCACCAAAACTCCACTACAAGCACTCTTTTTAAATGCCAAAATACCAAGCTTTATAAAACAGCCCCACCAGACAGCACTGTTTATCACAGGCACAGAATACAATGCTGAATGAATGATGCAGTTAATTCTGCATCAGATGCATTATTTTGCAGCTGAAAGTACTATCAGTACATTACACTAGAAACAATAGCCTAATTTCCTTGACAGCTTCATTTTTCAGATTATAAATGTAAAAAAACAGACCCAACAGCTCAGATATGGAATTCCTATCACAGTCACTGGAACATGTTTGCAAGATCACATCCAAAATAGCCTTTGATAAAGTATTTTTAATAGATGCAAAATATTTTATGTCAAGGATAACTATGGGGATAAAACTGTATAAGCTGATTAATGACATGCTGTAAGGACCTGATCCAAAACTCAGAGAAATACAAGGGCATAAACTAAAGAATGTCAACACTTAATTTGTTTTTCAGCTTAAACATTTGTTCAAATTAAGGAAGGAATGAAAACAGAATGGCAAACCAAGAAATATTATTTATTTTGTATAAGAAAAGTCTCAGACCTAGTGAGAATGAGAAAAAAAACACAGTAATGCAAAAAAGTCTGTATAAAATTTAGATGTTGGTGAGTGCAGGTTCTAACAGATTTCGGTCACACTTAAAAAACTGCATTCTGACTGTTGCCTAGTTTGAAGAAATGTAGTCTTGAAATAATACTGTTGGTGGTGTTTGACCTGGATATGAAGTAACAGTCATAAATTGTGAATAATCTCAGAAACAAACATCTTTACAAAAATATCTAAACAAAATCTTTACATCAAACATCTTTACAAAAATATCTAAATCTGAATGTCATGTAGGAAAATGATCCTCTCTTTCATTAAGGACCTGATCATGTGGGGTGACGTGCCCCAACTTTTGGTGAGTTCTTGGTGACTTTCTGAGAGTTGAGGATGCTCAACAACTTGTACAAAGCGTTCCCTATTTTTCAGCTCAGGTCCAAGTTTCTAAACATGGGTGCCTTGTCAGACACTTATTTCTGTATTTAGGTACCAAAATAAATGGCCCGATTTTCCAAACACACACAGCTGCCAATGGAAAAAGGCCACTTATTCAGGTTCCCAAACGTGAGTTTGACAGCCTAGTTTTAGGTATCAAGGTCTAGAGATAGATTTGTTTTCCAGGAGAAGGGATGGTTACCTACCTGAGAAAATGCATTGCTTTCTCCTGCTCTTCTTTCATCCCAGCTAGTGGAGGGGTTTCTCCAAGAAACACACCAACCTCCCTTTCCGATTCCAAAAATTTGCCAGTCAGTCTTTTCTGAGTGTCTTCTACAAAGACATTTACATTAATATATATAGCTTAGTGGTTATTTATGAACATCTTCCACTTAGTTTCATAGTAACTAGGGTCAGGAGGGACCTGAACAGATCATCTAGCCTGACCTCCTGCCACAGGCAGGAATGAATGCTGGGTTCACAAGACCCCAGACAGGTGATCATCTAACCTCTTTTTTAATTTACCCAAGGTAGGGCTGAGGACCACTTCCCTAGGAAGTTGGTTCTTAGGAGAACATCTTCCACACAGAAGTGGAATGAGCTTCCTGTATTATCAAGTCCATTTTTTCTGCTTACTAGCATGAATCAAGCACTGCTGTTGGTAGTAAGTGGGACAGGATGGAGGTGATATCTGCATCAGTGTATGAATTCCATTATGATATTGTGGTTGCTAAAATGTATTTGGCCTTTATTTTGAATGGAACCATTGCTGTGGCTCTAAGTATTAATTCTGTTGCAGGAGCTTGACAATTAATGGAGAAATCCAATTCCCCTTCCTTCATGTAAGTGGCATTTTAGACCACTTATGCAGAGTTTTGATTCTATAACCCTCTCTCCCTACCACCCCCTCAACTGAAGGGGTTTTGAACCTGTTTCTCTCACTTTGTACCGTAAAAAACATTGCTACAAGTGTCACTGAGGGTGCGTACACACATGCTAACTTTCTGACAGTTAAGGCAACTAAAGTGTTTAAAGTTGACTTACCTGTCAGAGCGTATACACATATGTGGGGCAGAGTCAGCTTAAATGTGGTGCAAGATAATATACCTCTGAGGTGTATTATCTTGAGTTGCATTAGTTAAATCAACTTAGCTCACAAGATGGCTGCCAGCATGTCAAGGAGGTGTACATGTGTATGCTCTGACATGGCTTAACTTAAGTTGACCCACTTAAGTTGACTTATTTTAAATTGATGAATACCATACTTTTTAGCAGTCTCAGAAAAGAGCCCAAGACTGGAAAGCACACACAGACTGACTTATACTTTTAGCTTGTTTTAACTGCTGATGGCCTTTTTTCCCCAGATCCAAGTTGAGGAATACTGGCAGTATATAATAATGGTACAAGGATAGAATTATTATAAGTCAAAAGAAATTCAGTTACTACTGACATAGGGTAAGATGTCAGTAACCCTTACCTAGCACCCCCATAAACACTAGTCTTAATAGTTCTTACCTAGTGTCCCCAAAAACAGCTTTCTATGTCCCTTTTCTTCAGCAAGGGTGTCTTTACTCTTGAAAGTAGGGAACAGAGTAGTTACAAGATTGCCCATTGAGGGTAGTGAGTACAGATCTACAGTTTTAATGTCCCCAGCACAACTCTCACTCTTTGCTTGAGGCTGTTGTTGGCCTCCCATGGATCTTGGGGGATGAAAAGGACACTTTTGAAGAGAGGAGCAAGGCTTACTCCCTTTCAGCCTGGCAACTCCATTACTAGAATCACTGCTGCTTGTGCTGAGTGAAGAATCCTGCTGGTTTGAAAGCCCCCGTTTCTTAGGCTGAGACTTGTGTTTTTTCAGGGTCATCTTTTCTGCTCCACTGGGCTCATCACTAGCATAATCAGCATCAGAGAGATCCAAATGTCTGTCTGTCCGACCTACTTTCTGTGGTGCAGCCTGTGTGGGATACTGACTGCAGTGTGATTTGGGATCATCCTCACTGTCAGTTGATGTGTGGCTTGACTCACTGGCCACAGCTAAGGCATTCCACTGGCAGGGAGCATTTCCACTGCTTTGACACAAACGCTGGTGACCAACAGATGTGTCACCCTTTTCCCTGTCCATGTGCTGGGCTGATGTATGGGAAACTTTCACTATTTTGTCATTGACCAGCTTAAATCCAGTGCTGGTTCCTCTCTTGCTCTCTGAGTTTGGGTTCACAATACAGAACTTATTTTGCAAGCCGGGAGCCCCTTTCATGCAGGATGTGAATTGCAGACCTATGCTCCAATCCACATGCTTTGCTTGGTTTGCTTCTTCTAAGTTCTGAAACACAGAATCTTCTTGAAGGGCTTCCAAAGGTTTTTCTGCTGCCTCTGCCATGTTGCCCTTCCCAGACTGATCCACAAGATCTAACTGCTTTGGGACTTTAGGCTCCATGGATCTTTTATCCATTCCATCAAGGTGTGCTAGAGAATCAGTACACTGCATTTCATTCCTCTCACCTACTTGGAGGTTCATTCCACTTATTTGCTCATGACACTGCTGTATAAGCTCAGGCCAGTTCATCTGTGGTGATACAGCAGGCTCCCCCTTTATACTCTCTTCTCCCTCACCTCCTTCTCTTTCTCCTGGCCTTTCCTCAGGATCACCTGCCTTACAGTCCCCCAGACCCTTTATTTCACTCACAGACATAGCACTGGTTGTATTTTTCTCAGTTGTGCTCAACATCATGGGACTACTGGCCTGCCGATTTAAACAAGAGCCTTTCCCCATATGTAATTTCCAAGTTTGACGGCCAGGCCAAGAGAAGTGATTCTGGCAGTCAAAACTAACTCTTCTGGAATGCTTGGTTTGTTCTTTTCCAAAGCTTCCTTTTCTTTTTTCACGCCTTGCAATGCCTTCTCCACATTTCAGGAAAGATTTTCGAGGGGATATTTTACCCTTGCAGAAATTCTGCAAATACCAAAAATTGTGTAAAATTATGAATCATTCTTTAAAAATGGAAAGAAACATCAGATCCCATTCAGAGAAGACTATGTTAATAAAATCAGCTTCTTTATTGTAACCTGTAATTTTATGTTTCCTAGTACATCAAATAAAAAAAATACATATCCTTCTAATTTTCTATCAACTTTATATATATATATATAAAGTTGATAGAAAATTAGAAGGATATATATATATGTGTGTATATATATATATTTCCTCCTTAGACAATTTGCTTTCTATTACATGACTTGAAAAGTATAATGTTAAAAAAATGTTAAAATGCTCAATAATTTTTATAAGCCTTAAAGCCTGGAAAAGGGGTTACTTAAAATTCACTTCTGAAACACCCAATTACTCTTTATAACAGTCCTACTTTAGAATGCTTGTGAACAGTTCTCACAGTACATTCATTTCAGTGCTATCAAAATATTTTTCTATTTCTATTTTGCACCAATGAAATACAGGTTTGATACCTCCGGTAAAAGATAAGGACTAAATCATTTAAAAGTTATTGATTGACCACTTTATATGATGTCCCTATATTTAGTGAGACTTTAGGGCCCTGTGTTCTCAGCAACAGGCTGGTGATATCAAAACTAGTGCAAAGGCCACCTTCAAATCTCAGATCTACGAAGAAACCATACACAGGTGAAAATGGAAACAGAATCTGACCCATAGTCACTTCAGCAAATTGTTTGGCAATGACATCAAACATCATGGATAATTTCACATAAGCCACGGAGGCCTACTATTATGCTGATGTGATCCAGGAAAAGCCTCTAAAAATTCTGAGAGGGAGTAGTCGAAAGAGTTTTGGAACTTCAGAAGCTCTTCTTTTATGACACAGACAAGGGACAGAACCCAGGGCTCCCTCTGCCCAACTTGAGGATCAACCTGGCACACCCTTGCATGGTCTTCTAGGCCCTGCCTCTTGCATTCCTTGCCCCCTGGCCCAGCTTCAACAGAAGGGATGGAGGATGATGCCCTCAGCCCTACCTAACTGGTCTGGTGGTTAAGGCACTGTCCAGAAAGTGGGAGATGTGGCCTTGGAACCTATCAGTCTGAGGAGGCCTATAATCCAGGTCTCCCACTTTCTGGGCAAGTGCATTAAACATTAGGCTAGCGGGCAAAAGTAAGCACCATCATCACCTACCTTTTTCCCTCTGTTAACTCTAAAGTCTGTCAATCAGTTAAGTTCATTGGTAGAAGCCTCCTCTCACTGAGCTGAATCCCAAATGGGGTGTCCCTTCTTAGTGAGTCTGATCAAGCTGAATTCAAACAAGTCTGAAGTGTGTCAGGCTGCCCATAAGTCTATCCTTTGAGATAATGGGAGAGGTATGTGCCATATGGTTTCCATATGAGAAGAGACTGAAAGGATTAAGATTTTTCTGCTTGGAAAAGAGGTGACTGAGAGGAGATATGAGAAGGGAAATGGTTTGAGACAAGTGGACAGAGAACTGTTATTCACTGTGTCTCATAATACAAGAACTTAGAGGCACACAATAAGATTGTCAGACAGCAAATGTAAAACAAATAGAAGGAAGTACATTTTTACGGAATGCATAATTAACTCATGGAACTCCCTGCCACAGGACAACGTGGGTGCCAACAGTACGACTGGGTTCAAAAAAGGGCTTTAGATAAATTTATAGAGGACAGGTCCATCGGGGGCTATTAAAATGCAATAGTCAGGGATGTAATCCCAGGCTTCCCTAAGTTTATGACTGTTGGAAACTGGAAGGATGTGATATGGGAGAGATCATTCTGAACATGTCCTGTTTCTTACACTCTT